>NC_086110.1:1857875-2072637 GCF_963921235.1 Mobula hypostoma
CTTCGTTGGAGAACAGATGTAGTTTGAGAAAACTGATATCAAAGACAGCATGCAATTCTGCATTTGAAGAGCAGTGGCCCTTTTGGCTCTGACTCAGTACAGTCTTGATATGTCCCAAGAGGGACGGAGGAAGAATATTGGATTCATGTTCCCAAAATGACTGAAATTTTGGACATTATGAGGAGCAACAAAGCAAATGGAAAGCTGCTAGGTAACTAAAAAAAATGAGTTAAATAAATTTAAAGAAATGTACAAAGAAAGAGGCAATGAGAAAAGACTGCAAACACTGAAAGGAACCTAGGAATATTCCATAGGCACAAGAACACAAAGCATTGGAGACTGAAGAGGAAACAATTTAAGCTGAGGACATAACTGAGGTATGTGGGAAAGCAGTAGTCTCCTTTATACTGGTCCTCAAGGAAGGGGGCAGTAGCAGCAAAGAATGTTGCAGTTAACATTGTGGGTCTGCTGAAAATTGAATAGATAGTTGAGGGGCCAGTATGTGAATTAATTCTCGAGTGCAGGGGTGGTGCTGGGATTGGGATCTGTCTTGATTAACTGTCTTGCAGGGATAACCCAGTAAATACAGATTAGTTGTGTGAATTGTAGAATCCATTACCAGGGACAGGAAGGAAAGATCAGCATGGCGACCAGGCCCCTGGGACAGACTGACTGAACCCTGCTGTACTTCTGATTCATAAAAGACTTCCCAATGGAATTTGATAAATTGCCATCTGCTCTTCAAGATAATTGGCCATGCAATTTTAAAAAAAGTAAGCAGAAAAATGGTTGAGTGTGTTTTTACGACTATAGATGCTGCCTGCCCTGCTGCGTCCACCAGCAACTTCCATGTGTGTTGCTTGAATTTCCAGCATCTGCAGATTTTCTGGTGCTGGAAATCGTATTGTCTTGGTGATAGGTGTCGGATACAATGTTTATGAGTGGGAGATTGAGAGACGAGAGGGTTGAGTGGGCACTAACGGTGAAGGGAACTCTGACAGTGGGACAACAGGTCGGGTTTGGGCTGAAGACAGCCTGGAGGGAACAGCACACACCATGGGTCTCGGCCCGAAACGTCTTCCTAGAGATGCTGCCTGGCCTGCAACATTGATGTGTGTTGCTTGAACTTGCAGCATCTGCAGAATTGCTGGTGGAGGTAGGTGGTCAGAAACCGGAGCAGTGATGTGGGGGTCAGACTCCAGCATGTGCAGAATTGCTGGTGGAGGTAGGTGGTCAGAAACCGGAGCAGTGATGTGGGGGTCAGACTCCAGCATGTGCAGAATTGCTGGTGGAGGGAGCAGGTCAGAAACCGGAGCAGTGATGTCGGGGTCAGACTCCAGCATGTGCAGAATTGCTGGTGGAGGGAGCAGGTCAGAAACCGGAGCAGTGATGTCGGGGTCAGACTCCAGCATGTGCAGAATTGCTGGTGGAGGTAGGTGGTCAGAAACCGGAGCAGTGATGTCGGGGTCAGACTCCAGCATGTGCAGAATTGCTGGTGGAGGTAGGTGGTCAGAAACCGGAGCAGTGATGTGGGGGTCAGACTCCAGCATGTGCAGAATTGCTGGTGGAGGTAGGTGGTCAGAAACCGGAGCAGTGATGTGGGGGTCAGACTCCAGCATGTGCAGAATTGCTGGTGGAGGGAGCAGGTCAGAAACCGGAGCAGTGATGTGGGGGTCAGACTCCAGCATGTGCAGAATTGCTGGTGGAGGTAGGTGGTCAGAAACCGGAGCAGTGATGTGGGGGTCAGACTCCAGCATGTGCAGAATTGCTGGTGGAGGGAGCAGGTCAGAAACCGGAGCAGTGATGTGGGGGTCAGACTCCAGCATGTGCAGAATTGCTGGTGGAGGGAGCAGGTCAGAAACCGGAGCAGTGATGTGGGGGTCAGACTCCAGCATGTGCAGAATTGCTGGTGGAGGGAGCAGGTCAGAAACCGGAGCAGTGATGTCGGGGTCAGACTCCAGCATGTGCAGAATTGCTGGTGGAGGGAGCAGGTCAGAAACCGGAGCAGTGATGTCGGGGTCAGACTCCAGCATGTGCAGAATTGCTGGTGGAGGTAGGTGGTCAGAAACCGGAGCAGTGATGTCGGGGTCAGACTCCAGCATGTGCAGAATTGCTGGTGGAGGTAGGTGGTCAGAAACCGGAGCAGTGATGTGGGGGTCAGACTCCAGCATGTGCAGAATTGCTGGTGGAGGGAGCAGGTCAGAAACCGGAGCAGTGATGTGGGGGTCAGACTCCAGCATGTGCAGAATTGCTGGTGGAGGTAGGTGGTCAGAAACCGGAGCAGTGATGTGGGGGTCAGACTCCAGCATGTGCAGAATTGCTGGTGGAGGGAGCAGGTCAGAAAACGGAGTAGTGATGTGGGGGTCAGACTCCAGCATGTGCAGAATTGCTGGTGGAGGGAGCAGGTCAGAAACCGGAGCAGTGATGTGGGGGTCAGACTCCAGCATGTGCAGAATTGCTGGTGGAGGTAGGTGGTCAGAAACCGGAGCAGTGATGTGGGGGTCAGACTCCAGCATGTGCAGAATTGCTGGTGGAGGAAGGTGGTCAGAAACCGGAGCAGTGATGTGGGGGTCAGACTCCAGCATGTGCAGAATTGCTGGTGGAGGGAGCAGGTCAGAAACCGGAGCAGTGATGTGGGGGTCAGACTCCAGCATGTGCAGAATTGCTGGTGGAGGGAGCAGGTCAGAAACCGGAGCAGTGATGTCGGGGTCAGACTCCAGCATGTGCAGAATTGCTGGTGGAGGTAGGTGGTCAGAAACCGGAGCAGTGATGTGGGGGTCAGACTCCAGCATGTGCAGAATTGCTGGTGGAGGGAGCAGGTCAGAAACCGGAGCAGTGATGTCGGGGTCAGACTCCAGCATGTGCAGAATTGCTGGTGGAGGGAGGTGGTCAGAAACCGGAGCAGTGATGTCGGGGTCAGACTCCAGCATGTGCAGAATTGCTGGTGGAGGTAGGTGGTCAGAAACCGGAGCAGTGATGTGGGGGTCAGACTCCAGCATGTGCAGAATTGCTGGTGGAGGTAGGTGGTCAGAAACCGGAGCAGTGATGTGGGGGTCAGACTCCAGCATGTGCAGAATTGCTGGTGGAGGGAGCAGGTCAGAAACCGGAGCAGTGATGTGGGGGTCAGACTCCAGCATGTGCAGAATTGCTGGTGGAGGTAGGTGGTCAGAAACCGGAGCAGTGATGTGGGGGTCAGACTCCAGCATGTGCAGAATTGCTGGTGGAGGTAGGTGGTCAGAAACCGGAGCAGTGATGTGGGGGTCAGACTCCAGCATGTGCAGAATTGCTGGTGGAGGGAGCAGGTCAGAAACCGGAGCAGTGATGTGGGGGTCAGACTCCAGCATGTGCAGAATTGCTGGTGGAGGGAGCAGGTCAGAAACCGGAGCAGTGATGTCGGGGTCAGACTCCAGCATGTGCAGAATTGCTGGTGGAGGGAGCAGGTCAGAAACCGGAGCAGTGATGTGGGGGTCAGACTCCAGCATGTGCAGAATTGCTGGTGGAGGTAGGTGGTCAGAAACCGGAGCAGTGATGTGGGGGTCAGATCCAGCATGTGCAGAATTGCTGGTGGAGGGAGCAGGTCAGAAACCGGAGCAGTGATGTGGGGGTCAGACTCCAGCATGTGCAGAATTGCTGGTGGAGGGAGCAGGTCAGAAACCGGAGCAGTGATGTGGGGGTCAGACTCCAGCATGTGCAGAATTGCTGGTGGAGGGAGCAGGTCAGAAACCGGAGCAGTGATGTGGGGTCAGACTCCAGCATGTGCAGAATTGCTGGTGGAGGTAGGTGGTCAGAAACCGGAGCAGTGATGTGGGGGTCAGACTCCAGCATGTGCAGAATTGCTGGTGGAGGTAGGTGGTCAGAAACCGGAGCAGTGATGTGGGGGTCAGATTCCAGCATGTGCAGAATTGCTGGTGGAGGGAGCAGGTCAGAAACCGGAGCAGTGATGTGGGGGTCAGACTCAGGTCAGAAACAGCAGTGATGTGGGGTCAGACTCCAGCATGTGCAGAATTGCTGGTGGAGGGAGCAGGTCAGAAACCGGAGCAGTGATGTGGGGGTCAGACTCCAGCATGTGCAGAATTGCTGGTGGAGGGAGCAGGTCAGAAACCGGAGCAGTGATGTGGGGGTCAGACTCCAGCATGTGCAGAATTGCTGGTGGAGGTAGGTGGTCAGAAACCGGAGCAGTGATGTGGGGGTCAGATGTGCTCCAGCATGTGCAGACTCCAGCATGTGCAGAATGGTGGAGGTAGGTGGTCAGAAACCGGAGCAGTGATGTGGGGGTCAGACTCCAGCATGTGCAGAATTGCTGGTGGAGGGAGCAGGTCAGAAACCGGAGCAGTGATGTGGGGGTCAGACTCCAGCATGTGCAGAATTGCTGGTGGAGGGAGCAGGTCAGAAACCGGAGCAGTGATGTGGGGGTCAGACTCCAGCATGTGCAGAATTGCTGGTGGAGGGAGCAGGTCAGAAACCGGAGCAGTGATGTCGGGGTCAGACTCCAGCATGTGCAGAATTGCTGGTGGAGGGAGCAGGTCAGAAACCGGAGCAGTGATGTGGGGGTCAGACTCCAGCATGTGCAGAATTGCTGGTGGAGGTAGGTGGTCAGAAACCGGAGCAGTGATGTGGGGGTCAGAGGTAGGTGGTCAGAACTCCAGCATGTGCAGAATTGCTGGTGGAGGGAGCAGGTGTGGAGGACATCAGAAACCGGAGCAGTGATGTGGGGGTCAGACTCCAGCATGTGCAGAATTGCTGGTGGAGGGAGGAGCAGTGATGTGGGGTCAGACTCCAGCATGTGCAGAATTGCTGGTGGAGGAGGGTCAGCAGTGATGTGGGGGTCAGACTCCAGCATGTGCAGAATTGCTGGTGGAGGTAGGTGGTCAGAAACCGGAGCAGTGATGTGGGGGTCAGACTCCAGCATGTGCAGAATTGCTGGTGGAGGGAGCAGGTCAGAAACCGGAGCAGTGATGTGGGGGTCAGACTCCAGCATGTGCAGAATTGCTGGTGGAGGGAGCAGGTCAGAAACCGGAGCAGTGATGTGGGGGTCAGACTCCAGCATGTGCAGAATTGCTGGTGGAGGGAGCAGGTCAGAAACCGGAGCAGTGATGTGGGGGTCAGACTCCAGCATGTGCAGAATTGCTGGTGGAGGTAGGTGGTCAGAAACCGGAGCAGTGATGTGGGGGTCAGACTCCAGCATGTGCAGAATTGCTGGTGGAGGTAGGTGGTCAGAAACCGGAGCAGTGATGTCGGGGTCAGACTCCAGCATGTGCAGAATTGCTGGTGGAGGTAGGTGGTCAGAAACCGGAGCAGTGATGTGGGGGTGTGCAGACTCCAGAAACCGGAGCAGTGATGTCAGACTCCAGCATGTGCAGAATTGCTGGTGGAGGGAGCAGGTCAGAAACCGGAGCAGTGATGTGGGGGTCAGACTCCAGCATGTGCAGAATTGCTGGTGGAGGTAGGGTCAGAAACCGGAGCAGTGATGTCGGGGTAGATCCAGCATGTGCAGAATGCTGGTGGAGCAGGTCAGAAACCGGAGCAGTGATGTGGGGACAGATTCCAGCATGTGCAGAATTGCTGGTGGAGGGAGCAGGTCAGAAACCGGAGCAGTGATGTGGGGGTCAGACTCCAGCATGTGCAGAATTGCTGGTGGAGGGAGCAGGTCAGAAACCGGAGCAGTGATGTCGGGGTCAGACTCCAGCATGTGCAGAATTGCTGGTGGAGGTAGGTGGTCAGAAACCGGAGCAGTGATGTGGGGAGTCAGAAACCGGAGCAGTCCAGCATGTGCAGAATTGCTGGTGGAGGGAGCAGGTCAGAAACCGGAGCAGTGATGTGGGGGTCAGACTCCAGCATGTGCAGAATTGCTGGTGGAGGGAGCAGGTCAGAAACCGGAGCAGTGATGTGGGGGTCAGACTCCAGCATGTGCAGAATTGCTGGTGGAGGGAGCAGGTCAGAAACCGGAGCAGTGATGTGGGGGTCAGACTCCAGCATGTGCAGAATTGCTGGTGGAGGGAGCAGGTCAGAAACCGGAGCAGTGATGTGGGGGTCAGACTCCAGCATGTGCAGAATTGCTGGTGGAGGTAGGTGGTCAGAAACCGGAGCAGTGATGTCGGGGTCAGACTCCAGCATGTGCAGAATTGCTGGTGGAGGTAGGTGGTCAAAAACCGGAGCAGTGATGTGGGGGTCAGACTCCAGCATGTGCAGAATTGCTGGTGGAGGGAGCAGGTCAGAAACCGGAGCAGTGATGTCGGGGTCAGACTCCAGCATGTGCAGAATTGCTGGTGGAGGTAGGTGGTCAGAAACCGGAGCAGTGATGTGGGGGTCAGACTCCAGCATGTGCAGAATTGCTGGTGGAGGGAGCAGGTCAGAAACCGGAGCAGTGATGTCGGGGTCAGACTCCAGCATGTGCAGAATTGCTGGTGGAGGGAGCAGGTCAGAAACCGGAGCAGTGATGTGGGGGTCAGACTCCAGCATGTGCAGAATTGCTGGTGGAGGTAGGTGGTCAGAAACCGGAGCAGTGATGTGGGGGTCAGATTCCAGCATGTGCAGAATTGCTGGTGGAGGGAGCAGGTCAGAAACCGGAGCAGTGATGTGGGGGTCAGACTCCAGCATGTGCAGAATTGCTGGTGGAGGGAGCAGGTCAGAAACCGGAGCAGTGATGTGGGGGTCAGACTCCAGCATGTGCAGAATTGCTGGTGGAGGGAGCAGGTCAGAAACCGGAGCAGTGATGTGGGGGTCAGACTCCAGCATGTGCAGAATTGCTGGTGGAGGGAGCAGGTCAGAAACCGGAGCAGTGATGTGGGGGTCAGACTCCAGCATGTGCAGAATTGCTGGTGGAGGTAGGTGGTCAGAAACCGGAGCAGTGATGTCGGGGTCAGACTCCAGCATGTGCAGAATTGCTGGAGCAGCTCAGTGATGTCGGGGTCAGACTCCAGCATGTGCAGAATTGCTGGTGGAGGTAGGTGGTCAGAAACCGGAGCAGTGATGTGGGGGTCAGACTCCAGCATGTGCAGAATTGCTGGTGGAGGGAGCAGGTCAGAAACCGGAGCAGTGATGTGGGGGTCAGACTCCAGCATGTGCAGAATTGCTGGTGGAGGGAGCAGGTCAGAAACCGGAGCAGTGATGTGGGGGTCAGACTCCAGCATGTGCAGAATTGCTGGTGGAGGTAGCAGGTCAGAAACCGGAGCAGTGATGTGGGGGTCAGACTCAGCATGTGCAGAATTGCTGGTGGAGGGAGCAGGTCAGAAACCGGAGCAGTGATGTGGGGGTCAGACTCCAGCATGTGCAGAATTGCTGGTGGAGGTAGGTGGTCAGAAACCGGAGCAGTGATGTCGGGGTCAGACTCCAGCATGTGCAGAATTGCTGGTGGAGGTAGGTGGTCAAAAACCGGAGCAGTGATGTGGGGGTCAGACTCCAGCATGTGCAGAATTGCTGGTGGAGGGAGCAGTCAGACTCCAGCATGTGCAGAATTGCTGGGGAGGGAGCAGGTCAGAAACCGGAGCAGTGATGTGGGGTCAGACTCCAGCATGTGCAGAATTGCTGGTGGAGGTAGGTGGTCAGAAACCGGAGCAGTGATGTGGGGGTCAGACTCCAGCATGTGCAGAATTGCTGGTGGAGGGAGCAGGTCAGAAACCGGAGCAGTGATGTCGGGGTCAGACTCCAGCATGTGCAGAATTGCTGGTGGAGGGAGCAGGTCAGAAACCGGAGCAGTGATGTCGGGGTCAGACTCCAGCATGTGCAGAATTGCTGGTGGAGGTAGGTGGTCAGAAACCGGAGCAGTGATGTGGGGGTCAGATTCCAGCATGTGCAGAATTGCTGGTGGAGGTAGGTGGTCAAAAACCGGAGCAGTGATGTGGGGGTCAGACTCCAGCATGTGCAGAATTGCTGGTGGAGGTAGGTGGTCAGAAACCGGAGCAGTGATGTGGGGGTCAGACTCCAGCATGTGCAGAATTGCTGGAGGAGGGAGCAGGTCAGAAACCGGAGCAGTGATGTGGGGGTCAGACTCCAGCATGTGCAGAATTGCTGGTGGAGGTAGGTGGTCAGAAACCGGAGCAGTGATGTGGGGGTCAGACTCCAGCATGTGCAGAATTGCTGGTGGAGGGAGCAGGTCAGAAACCGGAGCAGTGATGTCGGGGTCAGACTCCAGCATGTGCAGAATTGCTGGTGGAGGGAGGTGGTCAGAAACCGGAGCAGTGATGTGGGGGTCAGACTCCAGCATGTGCAGAATTGCTGGTGGAGGAGAGGTCAGAAACCGGAGCAGTGATGTCGGGGTCAGACTCCAGCATGTGCAGAATTGCTGGTGGAGGGAGCAGGTCAGAAACCGGAGCAGTGATGTGGGGGTCAGACTCCAGCATGTGCAGAATTGCTGGTGGAGGTAGGTGGTCAGAAACCGGAGCAGTGATGTGGGGGTCAGACTCCAGCATGTGCAGAATTGCTGGTGGAGGTAGATGGTCAGAAACCGGAGCAGTGATGTCGGGGTCAGACTCCAGCATGTGCAGAATTGCTGGTGGAGGGAGCAGGTCAGAAACCGGAGCAGTGATGTGGGGGTCAGACTCCAGCATGTGCAGAATTGCTGGTGGAGGTAGGTGGTCAGAAACCGGAGCAGTGATGTCGGGGTCAGACTCCAGCATGTGCAGAATTGCTGGTGGAGGTAGGTGGTCAAAAACCGGAGCAGTGATGTGGGGGTCAGACTCCAGCATGTGCAGAATTGCTGGTGGAGGTAGGTGGTCAGAAACCGGAGCAGTGATGTGGGGGTCAGACTCCAGCATGTGCAGAATTGCTGGTGGAGGTAGGTGGTCAGAAACCGGAGCAGTGATGTGGGGGTCAGACTCCAGCATCTGCAGAATTGCTGGTGGAGGGAGCAGGTCAGAAACCGGAGCAGTGATGTGGGGGTCAGACTCCAGCATGTGCAGAATTGCTGGTGGAGGTAGGTGGTCAGAAACCGGAGCAGTGATGTCGGGGTCAGACTCCAGCATGTGCAGAATTGCTGGTGGAGGTAGGTGGTCAAAAACCGGAGCAGTGATGTGGGGGTCAGACTCCAGCATGTGCAGAATTGCTGGTGGAGGTAGGTGGTCAGAAACCGGAGCAGTGATGTGGGGGTCAGACTCCAGCATGTGCAGAATTGCTGGAGGAGGGAGCAGGTCAGAAACCGGAGCAGTGATGTGGGGGTCAGACTCCAGCATGTGCAGAATTGCTGGTGGAGGTAGGTGGTCAGAAACCGGAGCAGTGATGTGGGGGTCAGACTCCAGCATGTGCAGAATTGCTGGTGGAGGGAGCAGGTCAGAAACCGGAGCAGTGATGTCGGGGTCAGACTCCAGCATGTGCAGAATTGCTGGTGGAGGGAGGTGGTCAGAAACCGGAGCAGTGATGTGGGGGTCAGACTCCAGCATGTGCAGAATTGCTGGTGGAGGGAGCAGGTCAGAAACCGGAGCAGTGATGTCGGGGTCAGACTCCAGCATGTGCAGAATTGCTGGTGGAGGGAGCAGGTCAGAAACCGGAGCAGTGATGTCGGGGTCAGACTCCAGCATGTGCAGAATTGCTGGTGGAGGTAGATGGTCAGAAACCGGAGCAGTGATGTCGGGGTCAGACTCCAGCATGTGCAGAATTGCTGGTGGAGGTAGGTGGTCAAAAACCGGAGCAGTGATGTGGGGGTCAGACTCCAGCATGTGCAGAATTGCTGGTGGAGGTAGGTGGTCAGAAACCGGAGCAGTGATGTGGGGGTCAGACTCCAGCATGTGCAGAATTGCTGGAGGAGGGAGCAGGTCAGAAACCGGAGCAGTGATGTGGGGGTCAGACTCCAGCATGTGCAGAATTGCTGGTGGAGGTAGGTGGTCAGAAACCGGAGCAGTGATGTGGGGGTCAGACTCCAGCATGTGCAGAATTGCTGGTGGAGGGAGCAGGTCAGAAACCGGAGCAGTGATGTGGGGGTCAGACTCCAGCATGTGCAGAATTGCTGGTGGAGGGAGGTGGTCAGAAACCGGAGCAGTGATGTGGGGGTCAGACTCCAGCATGTGCAGAATTGCTGGTGGAGGGAGCAGGTCAGAAACCGGAGCAGTGATGTCGGGGTCAGACTCCAGCATGTGCAGAATTGCTGGTGGAGGGAGCAGGTCAGAAACCGGAGCAGTGATGTGGGGGTCAGACTCCAGCATGTGCAGAATTGCTGGTGGAGGTAGGTGGTCAGAAACCGGAGCAGTGATGTGGGGGTCAGACTCCAGCATGTGCAGAATTGCTGGTGGAGGTAGGTGGTCAGAAACCGGAGCAGTGATGTGGGGGTCAGACTCCAGCATGTGCAGAATTGCTGGAGGAGGGAGCAGGTCAGAAACCGGAGCAGTGATGTGGGGGTCAGACTCCAGCATGTGCAGAATTGCTGGTGGAGGTAGGTGGTCAGAAACCGGAGCAGTGATGTGGGGGTCAGACTCCAGCATGTGCAGAATTGCTGGTGGAGGAGCAGGTCAGAAACCGGAGCAGTGATGTCGGGGTCAGACTCCAGCATGTGCAGAATTGCTGGTGGAGGGAGGTGGTCAGAAACCGGAGCAGTGATGTGGGGGTCAGACTCCAGCATGTGCAGAATTGCTGGTGGAGGGAGCAGGTCAGAAACCGGAGCAGTGATGTCGGGGTCAGACTCCAGCATGTGCAGAATTGCTGGTGGAGGGAGCAGGTCAGAAACCGGAGCAGTGATGTCGGGGTCAGACTCCAGCATGTGCAGAATTGCTGGTGGAGGTAGATGGTCAGAAACCGGAGCAGTGATGTCGGGGTCAGACTCCAGCATGTGCAGAATTGCTGGTGGAGGTAGGTGGTCAAAACCGGAGCAGTGATGTGGGGGTCAGACTCCAGCATGTGCAGAATTGCTGGTGGAGGTAGGTGGTCAGAAACCGGAGCAGTGATGTGGGGGTCAGACTCCAGCATGTGCAGAATTGCTGGTCAGAAACCGGAGCAGTGATGTGGGGGTCAGACTCCAGCATGTGCAGAATTGCTGGTGGAGGTAGGTGGTCAGAAACCGGAGCAGTGATGTGGGGGTCAGACTCCAGCATGTGCAGAATTGCTGGTGGAGGTAGGTGGTCAGAAACCGGAGCAGTGATGTGGGGGTCAGACTCCAGCATGTGCAGAATTGCTGGTGGAGGGAGCAGGTCAGAAACCGGAGCAGTGATGTGGGGGTCAGACTCCAGCATGTGCAGAATTGCTGGTGGAGGTAGGTGGTCAGAAACCGGAGCAGTGATGTGGGGGTCAGACTCCAGCATGTGCAGAATTGCTGGTGGAGGTAGGTGGTCAGAAACCGGAGCAGTGATGTGGGGGTCAGACTCCAGCATGTGCAGAATTGCTGGTGGAGGGAGGTGGTCAGAAACCGGAGCAGTGATGTGGGGGTCAGACTCCAGCATGTGCAGAATTGCTGGTGGAGGTAGGTGGTCAGAAACCGGAGCAGTGATGTGGGGGTCAGACTCCAGCATGTGCAGAATTGCTGGTGGAGGGAGCAGGTCAGAAACCGGAGCAGTGATGTGGGGGTCAGACTCCAGCATGTGCAGAATTGCTGGTGGAGGTAGGTGGTCAGAAACCGGAGCAGTGATGTGGGGTCAGACTCCAGCATGTGCAGAATTGCTGGTGGAGGGAGCAGGTCAGAAACCGGAGCAGTGATGTGGGGGTCAGACTCCAGCATGTGCAGAATTGCTGGTGGAGGTAGGTGGTCAGAAACCGGAGCAGTGATGTGGGGTCAGACTCCAGCATGTGCAGAATTGCTGGGGAGGAGGGTCAGAAACCGGAGCAGTGATGTGGGGTCAGAGCATGTGCAGAATTGCTGGTGGAGGTAGGTGGTCAGAAACCGGAGCAGTGATGTGGGGGTCAGACTCCAGCATGTGCAGAATTGCTGGTGGAGGGAGCAGGTCAGAAACCGGAGCAGTGATGTGGGGGTCAGACTCCAGCATGTGCAGAATTGCTGGTGGAGGTAGGTGGTCAGAAACCGGAGCAGTGATGTGGGGGTCAGACTCCAGCATGTGCAGAATTGCTGGTGGAGGGAGCAGGTCAGAAACCGGAGCAGTGGTCAGACTCCAGCATGTGCAGAATTGCTGGTGGAGGGGGGTCAGAAACCGGAGCAGTGATGTGGGGGACTCCAGCATGTGCAGAATTGCTGGTGGAGGTAGGTGGTCAGCCGGATGATGTGGGGGTCAGACTCCATTGCAGAATGGTGGAGGTAGGTGGTCAGAAACCGGAGCAGTGATGTGGGGGTCAGACTCCAGCATGTGCAGAATTGCTGGTGGAGGTAGGTGGTCAGAAACCGGAGCAGTGATGTGGGGGTCAGACTCCAGCATGTGCAGAATTGCTGGTGGAGGTAGGTGGTCAGAAACCGGATCAGTGATGTGGGGGTCAGACTCCAGCATCTGCAGAATTGCTGGTGGAGGGAGCAGGTCAGAAACCGGAGCAGTGATGTGGGGGTCAGACTCCAGCATGTGCAGAATTGCTGGTGGAGGTAGGTGGTCAGAAACCGGAGCAGTGATGTGGGGGTCAGAGTCCAGCATGTGCAGAATTGCTGGTGGAGGTAGGTGGTCAGAAACCGGAGCAGTGATGTGGGGGTCAGACTCCAGCATCTGCAGAATTGCTGGTGGAGGGAGCAGGTCAGAAACCGGAGCAGTGATGTGGGGGTCAGACTCCAGCATGTGCAGAATTGCTGGTGGAGGTAGGTGGTCAGAAACCGGAGCAGTGATGTGGGGGTCAGACTCCAGCATGTGCAGAATTGCTGGTGGAGGGAGCAGGTCAGAAACCGGAGCAGTGATGTGGGGGTCAGACTCCAGCATGTGCAGAATTGCTGGTGGAGGTAGGTGGTCAGAAACCGGAGCAGTGATGTGGGGGTCAGAGTCCAGCATGTGCAGAATTGCTGGTGGAGGTAGGTGGTCAGAAACCGGAGCAGTGATGTGGGGGTCAGACTCCAGCATCTGCAGAATTGCTGGTGGAGGGAGCAGGTCAGAAACCGGAGCAGTGATGTGGGGGTCAGACTCCAGCATGTGCAGAATTGCTGGTGGAGGTAGGTGGTCAGAAACCGGAGCAGTGATGTGGGGGTCAGAGTCCAGCATGTGCAGAATTGCTGGTGGAGGGAGCAGGTCAGAGAAACCCAGCGGGCGGAGTGCTCGAACCTCCCGGGGTGCGCAATGTCGGCAAGGAGTCGGCGCAGACAGAACGGCCTCCTACGTCACCGAGACCTCCAGGGGAGGGGAGTAATATC
Organism: Mobula hypostoma; assembly: GCF_963921235.1. Taxonomy (NCBI): domain Eukaryota; kingdom Metazoa; phylum Chordata; class Chondrichthyes; order Myliobatiformes; family Myliobatidae; genus Mobula; species Mobula hypostoma. The sequence continues at coordinate 1,871,068 of NC_086110.1, forward strand.
GCGGGGCTGGCCGGGAAAGAGGTCAGGAGCATATGGCGGGACTGTCAGTCGCAGCGTGACGCGGGGCCTGCCGGGAAAGAGGAGGTCGGCCGCCATGCCATACGCGAACCAGCCGACGGTCCGGATCACGGAGCTGACGGACGAGAATGTTAAATTCGTCGTGGAGAACACGGAGCTGTCGTGAGTGCCGGGGTCTGCTATCATGTGCTGGGGAAGGGGTGCCACAGGAAAGTTTGTAGCAGCGTAGCCAGTGGGTACAGACACACTGCATGAATGTTCACGCTTTATTCCCTTCAGGGGAAGAGAAGCGAGATTGTGCAAAAGAAAGCAAGGCACTCATGCGAAACAGGTCCATGGCATGGTAATCACAGGGCACTGTGCTGAGACAGTGATCGGCATTGTGCAGCAAATCCTTGAAATGAAGTAGCTCTTATCATACCCGACTGCAGACATGAGAGAGTGACGGAGCCTGGATGATGGACATGGGCCTCTCGCAGCAGCTCCTACAGACGGTGGGGAGAATTTCTGTTTCCATTACTACAGGCCAGAAACATCTCCAACCCATCAAGTCCGTGCCTAACTGTGTTACTCTGCATAGACCCACCATGTACTTACCCAAACTTCCCTTGAATGTTGCAGTCGAAACTAGATCCATTCGAATTGCGGTACCCGACCTTGATGCGACCAGTTAGAATACTTTCAACGGTACATTTGACAAAATGACCCTAACGCAAAAATTGCAGGGGCCCTGGCAGCAGTATTTAAAACAGCCGTAAGGCACGGGTGAGGTGCCAGACCATTGGAGGAGGACTCGTGATGTTCTGTCATTCAAGAAAGGCTCGAAGAATAAGCTGGGAAATTATAGGCCAATGACTGTGTTTAGTTTTGGTCACCTCACTACAGGAAGGATGTGGAAACTAGAAAGAGTACAGAGGAGATTTACAAGGATATTGCCTGGATTGGGAAGCATGCCTTATGAGAATAGGTTGAGTGAATTTGGCCTTTTCTCCTTGGAGCAACGGAGGAATTGAATTGAATGATCTTTATTGTCATTATACATAGGTACAATGAAACTCTAGCATCACACATCAAAGTTGCTGGTGAACGCAGCAGGCCAGGCAGCATCTCTAGGAAGAGGTACAGTCAACGTTTCAGGCCGAGACCCTTCGTCAGGACTAACTGAAGGAAGAGCTAGTAAGAGATTTGAAAGTGGGAGGGGGAGATCCAAAATGATAGGAGAAGACAGCAGGGGGAGGGATGGAGCCAAGAGCTGGACAGGTGATTGGCAAAGGGGATATGAGAGGATCATGGGACAGGAGGCCCAGGGAGAAAGACAAGGGGGGTGGGAAACCCAGAGGATGGGCAAGGGGTATAGTCAGAGGGAGAAAAACGAGAGAGAGAAAGAATGTGTGTATATAAATAAATAACAGATGGGGTACGAGGGGGAGGTGGGGCATTAGCAGAAGTTTGAGAAGTCAATGTTCATGCCATCATGTTGGAGGCTACCCAGACGGAATATGAGGTGTTGTTCCTGCAACCAGAGTGTGGCTTCATCTTTACAGTAGAGGAGGCAGTGGATAGACATATCAGAATGGGAATGGGACGTGGAATTAAAAAGTGTGGCCACTGGGAGATCCTGCTTTCTCTGGCGGACAGAGCGTAGGTGTTCAGCAAAATGATCTCCCAGTCTGCGTTGGGTCTCGCCAATATATAGAAGGCCACATCAGCAGCACCAGACCCAGAATATCACCCCAGCCAACTCACAGATGAAGTGTTGCCTCACCTGGAAGGACTGTTTGGGGCCCTGAATGGTGGTAAGGGAGGAAGTGTAAGGGCATGTGTAGCACTTGTTCCGCTTACAAGGATAAGTGCCAGGAGGGAAATCAGTGGGGTGGGATGGGGGGGGGACAAATGGACAAGGGAGTTGAGTAGGGAGCGATCCCTGCGGAACGCAGAGTTGGGGGGAGGGAAAGATGTGCTTAGTGGTGGAATCCCGTTGGAGGTGGTGGAAGTTACAGAGAATAATATGTTGGACCCGGAGGTTGCTGGGGTGGTAGGTGAGGACCAGGGGAACCCTATTCCTAGTGGGGTGGCAGGAGGATGGAGTGAGAGCAGATGTACGTGAAATGGGGGAGATGCGTTTGAGAGCAGAGTTGATGGTGGAGGAAGGGAAGCCCCTTTCTTTAAAAAAAAAGGAGGACATCTGCTTCGTCCCGGAATGAAAAGCCTCATCCTGAGAGCAGATGTGGCGGAGACGGAGGAATTGCGAGAAGGGGATGGCGTTTTTGCAAGAGACAGGGTGAGAAGAGGAATAGTCCAGATAGCTGTGAGAGTCAGTAGGCTTATAGTAGACATCAGTAGATAAGCTGTTTCCAGAGATAGACAGAAAGATCTAGAAAGGGGAGGGAGGTGTCAGAAATGGACCAGGTAAACTTGAGGGCAGGGTGAAAGTTGGAGGCAAAGTTAATAAAGTCAACAAGTTCTGCATGCGTGCAGGAAGCAGCGCTAATGCAGTCATCGATGTAGCGAAGGAAAAGTGGGGGACGGATACCAGAATAGGCATGGCACATAGATTGTTTCACAAACCCAACAAAAAGGCAGGCATAGCTAGGACCCATACGGGTGCCCATAGCTACACCTTTAGTTTGGAGAAAGTGGGAGGAGCCAAAGGAGAAATTATTAAGAGTAAGGACTAATTCCGCTGGAAGGAGCAGAGTGGTGGTAGAGGGGAACTGGTTAGGTCTGGAATCCAAAAAGAAGCGGAGAGCTTTGAGGACAAAAAGGCAGGCATATCTGTCCCCCACTTTTCCTTCTATATTGACGAGACTCGACGCAGACTGGGAGACCGCTTTGCTGAACATCTACGCTCTGTCCGCCAGAGAAAGCAGGATCTCCCAGTAGCCACACATTTTAATTCCACATCCCATTCCCATTCTGATATGTCTATCCACGGCCTCCTCTACTGTAAAGATGAAGCCACACTCAGGTTGGAGGAACAACACCTTATATTCCGTCTGGGTAGCCTCCAACCTGATGACATGAACATCGACTTCTCTAACTTCCACTAATGCCCCACCTCCCCCTCGTACCCCATCTGTTATTTATTTATATACACACATTCTTTCTCTCACTCTCCTTTTTCTCCCTCTGTCCCTCTGAATATTCCCCTTGCCCATCCTCTGGGTTCCCCCTGCCTTGTCTTTCTTCCCGGACGTCCTGTCCCATGATCCTCTCATATCCCCTTTTGCCAATCACCTGTCCAGCTCTTGGCTCCATCCCTCCCCCTCCTGTCTTCTCCTATCATTTTGGATCTCCCCCTCCCCCTCCAACTTTCAAATCTCTTACTAACTCTTCCTTCAGTTAGTCCTGACAAAGGGTCTCGGCCCGAAACGTCGACTGTACCTCTTCCTAGAGATGCTGCCTGGCCTGCTGCGTTCACCAGCAACTTTGATGGGTGTTGCCTGAATTTCCAGCATCTGCAGAATTCCTCTTGTTTACAATGAAACTCTGTTTGGCTTCCTTTCAGGTAGTTAAATAAAGCGATAGATAAAAACAAGACAGTGATAGAAAAACAATATTAAATAGACAAGTAGCAGAAAATAAGTTGTAGCAGCACCAGAATATCACAGTAATGCACAAAGTATTTGAGTCCTGGTATGTCCCTGTGTGTGTTCACAGTTTCAGTCATTGTTCTGTGGAGTGGTGTGATGGAGGCCGCAGCTCTGGGATAGAAGCTGTTCCTCAGTCTATTTGTTCTGGCTTTTAGTGTCCTGAACCTTTTGCTGGAAGGCAGCGGGTCAGACAGGGAGTGGCCGGGTTGTGTGGTGCTGATTGCTTTCCTCCTGAGTCTGCTGGAGTAGATGGTGTCCAGTCCTGGGAGCTCCATCCTGACAGTCCGCTGGGCCGCCTTCAACACGCGATGCAGGTCTTGTCGCTCAGCGGCTGTGCAGCTGAGATATCACACTGTGGCACTGACGGTCAGGATGGTTTCAGTTGTGCTTCTGTAGAAGTTAAGCAACAGCTTTTGTGGGAGTTTGGCCTGTTCCAGGATGAGAGATGACTTGATAGAGGTGTATAAGATGATGAGAGGCGTTAATCATGTGGATAGTCAGAGGTTTTTTTCCCAGGGCTGAAATGGCTAACACGAGAGGACATAGTTTTAGGATGCATGGAAGCAGGTACAGAGGGGATGTGGGTGGTAATTTTTTCAGAGAGCGGTGGGTACATGGAATGTTCTGCTAGCGACGGTGGTGGAGGCAGATACAATAGGGTCTTTTAAGAGGCTCTTAGATAGTACCCGGAGCTTAGAAAAATAGAGTGCTATGCGTTACAGTAAATCTGTAGGTTACATGGTCAGCCCAACATTGTAGACCAATGGGCCTGTAATGTGCTGTCGATTTCTATGTTCTATGTTAAATTCTAAGAGACAGAATATCTAAATATAGTGGATTCTGGTTAATTGGGACAATTTGGACCAGTAGAATTTAAGTGGCTGCCCCAATTAGTCGAAGTTTCCTGGACATAGTTAAAAATGCTTTAAAAAATACAAACTAAGTAATAAATTATGTATTTAAATGAAACCTAAATAAATTAGGACTTTGCCCATAGTACTACAGTACCCTAAAACTGTGTGTTAGTCCCTAATGATTATTGGCGGAGGAATTCATCCAGTGTACAAAATAAATAAAGTCGGTACAGGCACCTAGTGCAGACATCTCACTCTGCAAAAAGTCATTTCAGGGAGGTAGCACCCCCACCCCCCGCAATCCCATATCTCCCCCCCCCGCCCCTGTCGACCCCCAAAAGTGTATGTAATGCTTTGTTTAGTGATTTTTGTCTAATCTGTAAACCAAGTTGGGTATACGCAGCAAATGTGACATTAAAATATGTACTTATATTATCATGTTTATTCTATTACAACTTTAAGCAAGTCTACAGGGAATTTGGCCTCATCACGTAGGACATCAATAGAGTAGCTCCTTAGCAGCCAGCCAGCTAGTTTAAATAACGTTAGCTATGCTGTAATGACACCTGTTAAACTCACCTCAACATGTCTTTTACATTTTAACCCACCATGGGCAATAGAAAAATCACTGTTGCAAACAGTGCAGCGAGCAACACTGTCATTATTTTTGAGGTCGACTGTAAAGCCCGCCCACAGAGAAAACTGATAGGTCCACTTAGCAGGGGTCCCCAACATTTTTTGCACCGCAGACCGGTTTAATATTGACAATATTCTTGCGGACCGGCCAACCGGAGTGGGGGGGCGGGGGGTGTTAATCACGACTGGAATATAGATGATAAGTCAATAGCATCACAATATTTTAAGTAAAGTTTGGATATTATACACACAGCTCATAACTTCCCCATATGAACATATAAAATCATTATAACACACCAATATCGCTGAATCAGTGGGAGCCCTGGGCTTGTTTTCCTGCAACAACACAGTCCTATCGAGGGGTGATGGGAGACAGCGATACTCAAAGGGGGTTCCTTATGTCCAGTCTATTCCGCAATTTAGTTTTCATTGCTTTCATTGCTGAAAACTCCTCTTCTTAGCAATATGATGTTGGAAATGAAAGCAACGTTTTCAGTGCTTCCGTGGCTATCTCAGGATATTCAGCCTTGACTTTGATCCAGAATGCCGGCAGAGATGTTATGTCAAACATACTTTTCAGCCCGCCGTCATTTACAAGCTCGAGGAGTTGATCTCCTTCCCGCGCTGACATGGATGACGCGTGCGTAATGACCTCACGTGTGTTCAAGTTCAACAGTGCGTGACAGGGAATGAGGAAACGTGCAGCTGACACATATCGTTTCATATCGCCAAATCATATTGTTTCCTCACAGCCCGGTGGTTGGGGACCACTCTTAGCACGAAGGGAGACCAATCAGGATGCTCGCTCTCCCTCTCTCTCTCTCCCTCTCAAAAAATCTATTTCCGGGATATTGTACATAATTTCCGGTGGTCAGGGAGTCACTATCAATATGCGGGAGACTCCCGGATCTTCCGGGAGAGGTGGGATGTCTGCTAGTGCAGATAATGGCCTGTTTTCATACAATACCATGGACGGTTGCATCCTCCAATCTTCATTTGAATTTTAACATTCAAGATGTTTGTTGATACCTTCAAATTCTTTGTAGTTCCTAACTTGCTGAAGTAGTGAAGTCATCGCATTTTCACTCTTGGCTGTTTCTGGCATCTCCAAGCCTGAATATTTGAAACTGCAATGAGGTGAACAGTTCTGAATTGTCACCTTATTTCTCACCGACTATCAGTGACAAAAATCACTGCTTTTTGAACACAAACACACACAACTGATGTTTTTTAAAAAGAGGGCCTGATTAGGGATAGTCAACATGGGTTTGTGCCTAACCAATAATAGAGTTTTTCAAGGAGGTTACCAGGAAAACTTATGAAGAAAAGGCAATGGGTGTTGTCTATATAGACTTTAGCAAGACCTTCGACGAAGGTTGGTCAAGAAGTTCAGTTGCTTAGCATTCAGGATTAGGTAGTAAATTGGATTAGACATTGGTTTTGTGAGAGAAGCCGAAGAGTGGCTGCTTGAATGACTGGAGGCCTGTGAGTAGTAGTGTATCAGAGGGATTGGTGCCAGTCTGTTGATGTTTATCATCTATAATCAATGATACTGTATAGCACATTTGCAGTTGACATCCATATTGGGGATGTAGTGGACAGTGAGGAAGACTATCAGAGCTTGCAGCAGAAGCCGAACCAATTGGAAAAATGGGCTGAAAAATGACAGATTGAATTTAGTGCAGACAAGTGCAAAGTCTTGCATGTTAATAGCACCAATCAGAGTAGGACTTGCACTGAGGAGTGTGGAAGAACAAAGTGATCTAGAAATACAGGTCCATAATTCATTGGAAGTGGCAGCATAGGTAGATAGGGTCATAGAGAAAGCTTTCAGCAAATTGGCCTTCATAAGTCAAAGTACTGAGTTCAGGAGTTGAGATGCTATGTTGAAGTTGTATAAGACTTTGGTGAGGCCTAATTGGGGTATTGTGTGCAGTTTTGGTCACCTACCTACAGGAAAGTTGTAAATAAGTCTGAAAGAGTACAGAGAAAATTTACAAGGATGTTGTCGGGATAGGAAGACCTGGGTTATAAGGAAAAATTAAATAGGTTAGGTCTTTATTCCTTGGAATGCAGAAGACTGAGAGGAGATTTGATAGAGGTAGACAAAGTTGTGAGGGGTATGGATAGGGTAAATAAAAGCAGGCTTTTTCCTCTGAGGTTGGGTGGGACTACAAACAGAAGTCATAGGTTAAGTGTGAAAAGTGTAAGGTTTAAGGGGAACGTGTGAGGAAACTAATTCACTCAGATGGTCGTGAGAGTGTAGAAAGAGCTGCTAGCGCAAGTGGTGCATGTGAGCCTGATTTCAACATTTAAGAGAAGTTTGGATAGGTACATGGATTCTGATCTTGGTACAGGTTTGTGGAAGTAGCAGTTTAAATGGACTAACTTGGCAAAAGGGCCTCTTTCTATGCTGCACTTCTCTATGACTGTTGATCTGCACGATGATGTGGTTAACTAAATCAGCATGTTTGCAGATGACACCAATATTTGGCATCATAATGAACAGCAGGGAAGGGTATCAAAGCTAACAACTGGATCTGTGTCAGCTGGAAAATGGACTGAAAAGGGGCAGATGGAATTTAATGCAGACAAGTGTGAATTGTTGCACTTTGGGAGGACAAACCAGCTGAGGACTTGCACACTGAACAGTAGGGCACTGACGAGTGCAGTAGAACAGAGGGATCTGAGTACAGATCCGTAATTCCTTGAAAGTGGTGTTACAGGGAGATAGCATCATAAAGAAAGCTCTTGACACATTGACTTTCATAAATGAGTACAGGAGCTGGGATATTACGTGAACGTTGTTTAAGATGTTGTTGAGGCCAAATTCAGCATATCGTGTACCGTTCTGATGCTGCTGGGACTTGATGACCTGAGTTACAGAAAAAGGTTGGATAAGTTAGGACTTTATTCCTTAGAGTGTAGAAGAATGAGGGGAGATTTCATTAAAGTACAGTCGGCCCTCCGTATCTATGGGGGATTGGTTCCGGGTCCCGCCGCGGATACCAAAATTCGCGGGTGCTCAAGTCCCTAAGAGAGCTCGTAAGAGTGTTGTGAAAATAGCGTTCAACGTTTGTTTTGCTGAGAGCTGTTATAGAGGCAGCGCGCACCCCGAGCAGCGAGAGTGCTTCATGTCTCTTTATTTGTGCATCTGTTAGCAAGATATGTCCTAAGGTATCAGAAAAGCCCAAGAGAGCTCGTAAGGGTGTTACGAAAAGCGAAAATAGCGTTCAGCGTTTCTTTTGCAGAGAGCCGTTATAGAGGCAGCGCGCACCCCGAGCAGCGAGAGTGCTTTATCTCGATTTATTTTGTGCATCCGTTAGCAAGATATGTCCTAAGGTATCAGAAAAACCCAAGAGAGCTCGTAAGGGTGTTACGAAAAGCGAAAATAGCGTTCAGCGTTTCTTTTGCAGAGAGCCGTTATAGAGGCAGCGCGCACCCCGAGCAGCGAGAGTGCTTTATCTCGATTTATTTTGTGCATCCGTTAGCAAGATATGTCCTAAGGTATCAGAAAAGCCTGAGAGAGCTCGTAAGGGTGTTACGCTTAGCGTAAAACTAGACGTAATTAAGCGTTTTGATCGTGGCGAACGAAATAAAGACATTGTGCGTGCGTTGAACTTGCCTGTGTCCACCATTCGTACTACTTACATGCAGAGAGAAAGAATTTTGAAAGCAGCCACTGTTACTATTGGTTCTGCTGGTAGCATAGCATTCCTGCTTTTACTATATGTTAGTGTTATTTTAGGTTTTATGTGTTATTTGGTATGATTTGGTAGGTTATTTTTTTGGGTTCGGCTTACGAAGGGTTTCATAGGAATGCTCTACTTTCGGATAGCGGGGGATACTTGTACAGTATTTTCGATCCGTGGTTGGTTGAATCCGTGGATACGGAGGGCCGACTGTATAAAAAACGTTGATATCTGTGAATAGAGTTGATGCAAACCAGGCTTTCACCACGGACGTGGGGTGAGACTAGAATTAGAGGTCATAGGTTAAGGGTGAATGGTAAAATATTTAAGGGGTTGAACAACATTCAGAGGGTGGAATGAGCTGCCAGTGGAAGTTGTATATGCAGGTTGAATTGTAACACTGAATAGAAGTCTGGATAGGTACACGGTTGGGAATGATATTGAGTACTATGATTCAGGTGTGGGTCAATGTGACTGAGCAGAACAACAGTTCATTATGGACAAGATGGGCCGAAGGGCCTGTTTCTGTGCTGTAGTACTCTTATGACCCCGGTGCCTTGAAAACGTATTAAACCCCCATAGCTACTTCCATACTTACTGCCTCATTCTCTAAATTTAAAATTAATTGAAGTAAGAAAATGGTGCATCATGTCAAATCAAAAGGAAAATTCCAAAACCTGTCAACAATTTGTTAAAAATTAAAAACCAAAATTAAGAGGCTGAATAAGTATTCATCTCCTTTGTAATTGCTACACTAACTTTCCTCAGGTGCAATACTGTATATTACCTTACCGACTCACCCGATTTGTAGATATAGAAAATTGGAGGATCACCAGGTTGAGTCGGTTGTGAAGCAGGTGAGTGCAATGTTGGCATTCATTTCTAGAGGTATAGAATATAAGAGCAGAGACTCATTCCACCGAGATGCAACACTGAGTGTCATAGGAAATCATTCCTGCCTGTGGCCATCAAACTTTACAACTCCTCACTTGGAGGGTCAGACACGCTGAGCCAATAGGCTGGTCCTGGACTTATTTCCATCTGACATAATTTACATATTATTTAATTATTTATGGTTTTATATTACTATATTTATACTCTATCCTTGGTTGGTGCAACTGTAACGAAACCCAATTTCCCTCAGGATCAATAAAGTATGCCTGTCTATCTATCTATCTATCTATGTGAGGTTGATGCTCTATAAGGCACTTGTGAGGCCATACCTGGAGTATTGTGAACAACAGGAATTCTGCAGATGCTGGAAATTCAAACAACACACATCAAAGTTGCTGGTGAACGCAGCAGGCCAGGCAGCATCTGCAGGAAGAGGTGCAGTCGACGTTTCAGGCCGAGACCCTTCGTCAGGACTAACTGAAGGAAGAGTGAGTAAGGGATTTGAAAGTGGGAGGGGGAGGGGGAGATCCAAAATGATAGGAGAAGACAGGAGGGGGAGGGATGGAGCCAAGAGCTGGACAGGTGATAGGCAAAAGGGGATACGAGAGGATCATGGGACAGGAGGTCCGGGAAGAAAGGCAAGGGGGGGGGGTGAACCAGAGGATGGGCAAAAGGTATATTCAGAGGGACAGAGGGAGAAAAAGGAGAGTGAGAGAAAGAATGTGTGCATAAAAATGAGTAACAGATGGGGTACGAGGGGGAGGTGGGGCCTAAGCGGAAGTTAGAGAAGTCGCTGTTCATGCCATCAGGTTGGAGGCTACCCAGACGGAATATAAGGTGTTGTTCCTCCAACCTGAGTGTGGCTTCATCTTTACAGTAGAGGAGGCCGTGGATAGACATGTCAGAATGGGAATGGGATGTGGAATTAAAATGTTTGGCCACTGGGAGATCCTGCTTTCTCTGGCGGACAGAGTGTAGATGTTCAGCAAAGCAGTCTCCCAGTCTGCGTCAGGTCTCACCAATATATAGAAGGCCACATCGGGAGCACCGGACGCAGTATATCACCCCAGCCAACTCACAGGTGAAGTGTCGCCTCACCTGGAAGGACTGTTTGGGGCCCTGAATGGTGGTAAGGGAGGAAGTGTAAGGGCATGTGTAGCACTTGTTCCGCTTACACGGATAAGTGCAAGGAGGGAGATCAGTGGGGAGGGATGGGGGGCACGAATGGACAGGGGAGTTGCGTAGGGAGCGATCCCTGCGGAATGCGGGGGGGGGGGCGGAGGGAAAGATGTGCTTAGTGGTGGGATCCCGTTGGAGGTGGCGGAAGTTACGGAGAATAATATGTTGCACCCCGGAGGCTGGTGGGGTGGTAGGTGAGGACCAGGGGAACCCTATTCCTAGTGGGGTGGCGGGAGGATGGAGTGAGAGCAGATGTACGTGAAATGGGGGAGATGCGTTTAAGAGCAGAGTTGATAGTGGAGGAAGGGAAGCCCCTTTCTTTAAAAAAGGAAGACATCTCCCTCGTCCTAGAGTGAAAAGCCTCATCCTGAGAGCAGATGCGGCGGAGACGGAGGAATTGCGAGAAGGGGATGGCGTTTTTGCAAGAGACAGGGTGAGAAGAGGAATAGTCCAGATAGCTGTGAGAGTCAGTAGGCTTATAGTAGACATCAGTGGATAAGCTGTCTCCAGAGACAGAGACAGAAAGATCTAGAAAGGGAAGGGAGGTGTCGGAAATGGACCAGGTAAACTTGAGGGCAGGGTGAAAGTTGGAGGCAAAGTTAATAAAGTCAACGAGTTCTGCATGTGTGCAGGAAGCAGCGCCAATGCAGTCATCGATGTAGCGAAGAAAAAGTGGGGGACAGATACCAGAATAGGCACGGAACATAGATTGTTCTACAAAGCGAACAAAAAGGCAGGCATAGCTAGGACCCATACGGGTGCCCATAGCTACACCTTTAGTTTGGAGGAAGTGGGAGGAGCCAAAGGAGAAATTGGAGTATTGTGTGCAGCTTTGGACTCCTTGTTTTAGAAAGGATATACTGACACAGGAGAAGATTCAGAGAAGATCCACAAGAATGATTCTAGGAGTGAAAGGGTTACCATATGGGAATGCTTGGCAGCTCTTGGGCTGTATTCCCTGGAGGTCAGGAGAATGAGGGGGGCGGAGATATCATAGAAACATTTCGAATATTAAAAGGCTTGAACAGATTAGATATGGCAAAGTTATTTCCCATGGTATGGGATTATAGGACAAGAGGGTATGACTTCAGGATTGAAGGACGTCCATTTAGAATTGAGATGCGGAGAAATTACTTTAGTCAGAGGGTGGTAAATCTGTGGAATTCGTTGCTGCGAGTGGCTGTGAAGGCCAAGTCATTGGGTGTATTTAAGGTAGAGATAGATAGGTTCTTGATTAGCCAGGGCATGAAAGGGTATGGGGAGAAGGCAGGGGAGTGGGGATGACTGGAAGAGTTGGATCAGGCCATGATTGAATGGCAGAGCAGACAATGATAGGCCGAATGGCCTACTTCTGCTCCTATATCTTATGGTCTAATAAATACTCCCTCTCTCTGTAAGGTCCAACAGTATGGTAGATTTTCAACAGACCAAACCAAAATGAAGACGAAAGAGCATTCAAAGCAGTCAGGGAAATGAACAGGGAAGCACAAATCTGGGGAAGGCTACCAGAATATCTCAATGGCTCAGTGCAGTCCATCTTGAAAAAGTGGAAAAAATATGAAACTACCTCCATTCTGCCTAGGCTGCCCCTCTAAACTTAGTCGCTGGAGACGAACAGTGTTTGTAAGAGAGGCTACCGTGAGCCAACAATCACTCTGGGTGAGCTGCAGAAGTCAGTGGAGATGAAGTTCATGGCTCCACAATCTCAAAGACCTTTCACAGAAAGGGTGTTCATGGAAGAGAGGCAAGGAAAACACCCTAGGTAAAAATAGGAGCATATCCTTGCCTGTAATGACTTTGCAAAGCATCACTTAGAAGGTGCTGTAAAGATATGGATGAGGGACTTGTGGTTGGACGAGACTCAAATAGAACGTTTTGGACTCAGCATTAGGCAACACGTGGGCACCAGTCAGGTAACACTATCCCCGGTTGTCAAGTGTGGTGAAGTAGCATCATGCGGTGGGGAAGGTTTTCAGCTGCAGAGTGGAAATTTGGGGTCAGGATTGATGGGAAGATGAATGCTGCTAAATTCAGAGAGTTCCTGAATTAAAACAGTAGTAGTGAGGTCGGAGATGGTATTAAACAGGAAATTAGAAATGTGTGCAATAAAGGAACAGCAGTTATAATGGGTGACTTCAATCTACATGTAGACTGGGTGAACCAAATTGGTAAAGGTGCTGAGGAAGAGGATTTCTTGGAATGTATGCGGGATGGTTTTTTGAACCAACATGTCGAGGAACCAACTGGAGAGCAGGCTATTCTGGACTGGGTTTTGAGCAATGAGGAAGGGTTAATTAGCGATCTTGTCGTGAGAGGCCCCTTGGGTAAGAGTGACCATAATATGGTGGAATTCTTCATTAAGATGGAGAGTGACATAGTTAATTCAGAAACAAAGGTTCTGAACTTAAAGAGGGGTAACTTTGAAGGTATGAGACGTGAATTAGCTAAGATAGACTGGCAAATGACACTTAAAGGATTGACGGTGGATATGCAATGGCAAGCATTTAAAGGTTGCATGGATGAACTACAACAATTGTTCATCCCAGTTTGGCAAAAGAATAAATCAAGGAAGGTAGTGCACCCGTGACTGACAAGAGAAATTAGGGATAGTATCAATTCCAAAGAAGAAGCATACAAATTAGCCAGAGAAAGTGGCTCACCTGAGGACTGGGAGAAATTCAGAGTTCAGCAGAGGAGGACAAAGGGCTTAATTAGGAAGGGGAAAAAAGATTATGAGAGAAAACTGGCAGGGAACATAAAAACGGACTGTAAAAGCTTTTATAGATATGTAAAAAGGAAAAGACTGGTAAAGACAAGTGTAGGTCCCCTGCAGACAGAAACAGGTGAATTGATTATGGGGAGCAAGGACATGGCAGACCAATTGAATAGTTACTTTGGTTCTGTCTTCACTAAGGAGGACATAAATAATCTTCCAGAAATAGTAAGGGACAGAAGGTCCAGTGGGATGGAGGAACTGAGCGAAATACATGTTAGTAGGGAAGTGGTGTTAGGTAAATTGAAGGGATTGAAGGCAGATAAATCCCCAGGGCCAGATGGTCTGCATCCTAGAGTGCTTAAAGAAGTAGCCCAAGAAATAGTGGATGCATTAGTGATAATTTTTCAAAACTCGTTAGATTCTGGACTAGTTCCTGAGGATTGGAGGGTGGCTAATGTAACCCCACTTTTTAAAAAAGGAGAGAGAGAGAAACCGGGGAATTATAGACCGGTTAGCCTAACGTCGGTGGTGGGGAAACTGCTGGAGTCAGTTATCAAGGATGTGATAACAGCACATTTGGAAAGCGGTGAAATGATCGGACAACGTCAGCATGGATTTGTGAAAGGAAAATCATGTCTGACGGATCTCATAGAATTTTTTGAGGATGTAACTAGTAGAGTGGATAGGGGAGAACCAGTGGATGTGGTATATTTAGATTTTCAAAAGGCTTTTGACAAGGTCCCACACAGGAGATTAGTGTGCAAACTTAAAGCACACGGTATTGGGGGTAAGGTATTGGTGTGGGTGGAGAATTGGTTAGCAGACAGGAAGCAAAGAGTGGGAATAAACGGGACCTTTTCAGAATGGCAGGCGGTGACTAGTGGGGTACCGCAAGGCTCAGTGCTGGGACCCCAGTTGTTTACAATATATATTAATGACTTGGATGAGGGAATTAAATGCAGCATCTCCAAGTTTGCGGATGACACGAAGCTGGGTGGCAGTGTTAGCAGTGAGGAGGATGCTAAGAGGATGCAGGGTGACTTGGATAGGTTGGGTGAGTGGGCAAATTCATGGCAGATGCAATTTAATGTGGATAAATGTGAAGTTATCCACTTTGGTGGCAAAAATAGGAAAACAGATTATTATCTGAATGGTGGCCGATTAGGAAAAGGGGAGGTGCAACGAGACCTGGGTGTCATTATACACCAGTCATTGAAAGTGGGCATGCAGGTACAGCAGGCGGTGAAAAAGGCGAATGGTATGCTGGCATTTATAGCGAGAGGATTCGAGTACAGGAGCAGGGAGGTACTACTGCAGTTGTACAAGGCCTTGGTGAGACCACACCTGGAGTATTGTGTGCAGTTTTGGTCCCCTAATCTGAGGAAAGACATCTTTGCCATAGAGGGAGTACAAAGAAGGTTCACCAGATTGATTCCTGGGATGGCGGGACTTTCATATGAAGAAAGACTGGATGAACTGGGCTTGTACTCGTTGGAATTTAGAAGATTGAGGGGGGATCTGATTGAAACGTATAAGATCCTAAAGGGATCGAACAGGCTAGATGCAGGAAGATTGTTCCCGATGTTGGGGAAGTACAGAACGAGGGGCCACAGTTTGAGGATAGAGGGGAAGCCTTTTAGGACCGAGATTAGGAAAAACTTCTTCACACAGAGAGTGGTGAATCTGTGGAATTCTCTGCCACAGGAAACTGTTGAGGCCAGTTCATGGGCTATATTTAAGAGGGAGTTAGATATAGCCCTTGTGGCTACAGGGGTCAGGGGGTATGGAGGGAAGGCTGGGGCGGGGTTCTGAGTTGGATAATCAGCCATGATCATAATAAATGGCGGTGCAGGCTCGAAGGGCTGACTGGCCTACTCCACCTATTTTCTATGTTTCTATGTTTCTAAAACCTGCTAGTCTCTGCCAGAAAGCTTAAACTGGGGAGGAAGTTTGTCTTTTGGGCTTGGGGACTAAATACTTTTGCAAGGCACTGCATGTGCAGAAGTTTATTGTATTATTTGTTAAGTTGGTGTATACTTGTCATATGTACCAAGGTACAGTGAAAGACGTCTTGCATACCGCCCACACGATCCTTGGTCAATTACACTGGAACTGTGCATTCAGGTAATATGAGGACCAAACAACAATGCAGAATCGAGTGTTACAGGTACAGAGAGAGAGTGTAACACAGTTAGGCAGCCAAACCTATTACTGGAAGTTTGAGAAGTCGATGGTCATGCCATCAGGTTGGAGGCTACCCACAGGGGATACAAGGTGTTGCTCCTCCAACATGAGTGTAGCCTCATTGCGGTAGTAGAGTAGGCCATGGACTGATATGTCAGAATGGGAATGGGACGTAGAATTAAAATGGGTATTTTAATTCTACAACATCGATTCCTCGAACTTCTGGCAATGCCACCCCCTTCATTCACCATTCCCCATTTCCGTTTCCCTCTCTCATTTTATCTCCTTACCTGCCCATCATCTCCCTCTGGTGCTGCTCCCACTTCCCTTTCTTCCAAGCCCCTCTCTCTTCTATCAGATTCTCCCTTCTCAAGCCCTTTATCTCTTCCACCTATCAATTCCTCAGCTCTTTACTTAACCCCTCTACCTCTCCTGGTTTCACCTATCACCTACTAACTTATTTCTTCCTTCCTTCCCCCCACCTGCTTACTCTAACTTCTGTTTTCAGTCCTGATGAAGGGTCTTGGCCCAAAACATTGACTGCTCTTTTCCGTATATGCTGCCTGCCCTGCTGAGTTCCTCCAATATTTTGAGTGTGTTGGTTGTATAATTAATGTTATCCTCCTGAATGCTGCTTATATGCAAGTAACATCTGTGTATGACAACGAACTTGACTTTGAATTTGTTAATTGCAGTGGAGCTGTACTTTGCCACACATTCATTCAGGTGTGTATGTTGAGTAGTGGAAGGTGTAAGTATGCAAGTGTGTTGATGGTCAATGAAAGCAGATGTTACCAATCCTCAAACACGAGGAAATCTGCAGACGCTGGAAATTCAAGCAACACACATAAAAAATGCTGGTGAACGCAGCAGGCCAGGCAGCATTTCTAGGAAGAGGTACAGTCGACGTTTCGGGCCGAGACCCTTCGTCAGGACTAACTGAAAGAAGAGCTAGTAAGAGATTTAAGAGGGGGAGGGGGAGATCCGAAATGATAGGAGAAGACAGGACGGGGAGGGATGGAGCCAAGAGCTGGACAGGTGATTGGCAAAAGGGATATGAGAGGATCATGGAACAGGAGGCCTAGGGAGAAAGAAAGGGGGAGGGGGGAAGCCCGGAGGATGGGCAAGGGGTATAGTGAGAGGGACAGAGGAAGGAAAAAAGGGAAAAGAAAAAAATATGTAATAATAAATAAGTAAGGGATGGGGTACTCTACGATCAAGATGAAGCCACACTCAGGTTGGAGAAACAACACCTTATATTCCGTCTGGGTAGCCTCCAACCTGATGGCATGAACACTGACTTCTCTAACTTCCGCTAATGCCCCACTTCCCCCTCGTACCCCATCTGTTATTTATTTATTATTTATACTTTTTTTCTTTTCCCTTTTTTTTTCTCTCTTGTTTCTCCCTCTGTTCCTCGCACTATAACTCCTTGTCCATCCTGTGGCCGCCCCCTCCCCTTTTCTCCCTGGGCCTCCTGTGAGAGTAGGAATGCAATGAGGTGGAGGATAAATGCGTGGCTGAGGGATTGGAGCAGGAGGCAGGGATTCAAGTTTTTGGATCATTGGGACCTCTTTTGGCGCAGGCGTGACCTGTACAAAAAGGACGGGTTACACTTGAATCCAAGGGGGACCAATATCCTGGCAGGGAGATTAGCGGGGGCTACTGAGGTGACTTTAAACTAGAATGGTTGGGGGGTGGGAATCAAATTAAAGAGGCTAGGCGAGAGGAGGTTAGTTCACAACAGGGGGATGGGAACCAGTGCAGAGAGACAGAGGGGTGTAGAGTGAGGGTAGAAGCAAAAAGTAGTAAGGAGAAAAGTAGAAGTGGCAGGCCGACAAATCCAGGGCAAGCATCAAAAAGGGCCACTTTTCAACATAATTGTATAAGGGCTAAGAGAGTTGTAAAAGAGCGCCTGAAGGCTTTGTGTGTCAATGCCAGGAGCATTCGTAACAAGGTGAATGAATTAAAAATGCAGATTGTTATTAATGAATATGATATAGTTGGGATCACAGAGACATGGCTCCAGGGTGACCAAGAATGGGAGCTCAACATTCAGGGATATTCAAAATTCAGGAGGGATAGACATGAAAGAAAAGGAGGTGGGGTGGCGTTGCTGGTTAAAGATGAGATTAACGCAATAGAAAGGAAGGACATAAACCGGGAAGATGTGGAATCGATATGGGTAGAGCTGTGTAACACTAAGGGGCAGAAAACACTGGTGGGAGTTGTGTACAGGCCACCTAACAGTAGTAGTGAGGTCGGGGATGGTATTAAACAGGAAATTAGAAATGTGTGCAATAAAGGAAGAGCAGTTCCCACACCCCGCACTTCCCGTTTCTACCTCCTACCCAAGATCCACAAACCTGCCTGTCCTGGCCGACCTATTGTCTCAGCTTGCTCCTGCCCCACCGAACTCGTTTCTGCATACCTCGACACTGTTTTATCACCCCTTGTTCAATCCCTTCCGACCTATGTTCGTGACACTTCTCACGCTCTTAAACTTTTCGATGATTTTAAGTTCCCTGGCCCCCACCGCTTTATTTTCACCATGGATGTCCAGTCCCTATATACTTCCATCCCCCATCAGGAAGGTCTCAAAGCTCTACGCTTCTTTTTGGATTCCAGACCTAATCAGTTCCCCTCTACCACCACTCTGCTCCATCTAGCAGAATTAGTCCTTACTCTTAATAATTTCTCCTTTTGCTCCTCCCATTTCCTCCAAACTAAAGGTGTAGCTATGGGCACCCGTATGGGTCCTAGCTATGCCTGCCTTTTTGTTGGGTTTGTGGAACAATCTATGTTCCGTGCCTATTCTGGTATCTGTCCCCCACTTTTCCTTCGCTATATCAACGACTGCATTGGCGCTGCTTCCTGCACACATGCAGAACTCGTTGACTTTATTAACTTTGCCTCCAACTTTCACCCTGCCCTCAAGTTTACCTGGTCCATTTCCGACACCTCCCTCCCTTTTCTAGATCTTTCTGTCTCTGTCTCTGGAGACAGCTTATCCACTGATGTCTACTATAAGCCTACTGACTCTCACAGCTATCTGGACTATTCCTCTTCTCACCCTGTCTCTTGCAAAAACGCCATCCCCTTCTCGCAATTCCTCCGTCTCCGCCGCATCTGCTCTCAGGATGAGGCTTTTCATTCTAGGACGAGGGAGATGTCTTCATTTTTTAAAGAAAGGGGCTTCCCTTCCTCCACTATCAACTCTGCTCTTAAACGCATCTCCCCCATTTCACGTACATCTGCTCTCACTCCATCCTCCCACCACCCCACTAGGAATAGGGTTCGCCTGGTCCTCACCTACCACCCCACCAGCCTCCGGGTCCAACATATTATTCTCCGTAACTTCCGCCACCTCCAATGGGATCCCACCACTAAGCATATCTTTCCCTCCCCCCCCCTCTGCATTCCGCAGGGATCGCTCCCTACACAACTCCCTTGTCCATTCGTCCCCCCCATCCCTCCCCACTGATCTCCATCCTGGCACTTATCCGTGTAAGCGGAACAAGTGCTACACATGCCCTTACACTTCCTCCCTTACCACCATTCAGGGCCCCAAACAGTCCTTCCAGGTGAGGCATCACTTCACCTGTGAGTCGACTGGGGTGATATACTGCGTCCGGTGCTCCCGATGTGGCCTTTTATATATTGGTGAGACCCGACGCAGACTGGGAGACCGCTTTGCTGAACATCTACGCTCTGTCCGCCAGAGAAAGCAGGATCTCCCAGTGGCCACACATTTTAATTCCACATCCTATTCCCATTCTGACATGTCTATCCACGGCCTCCTCTACTGTAAAGATGAAGCCACACTCAGGTTGGAGGAACAACACCTTATATTCCGTATGGGTAGCCTCCAACCTGATGGCATGAACATTGACTTCTCTAACTTCCGCTAGGCCCCACCTCCCCCTCGTACCCCATCTGTTACTCTTTTTTATGCACACATTCTTTCTCTACTCTCCTTTTTCTCCCTCTGTCCCTCTGAATATACCTCTTGCCCATCCTCTGGGTCACCCCCCCCCCGTCTTTCTTCCTGGACCTCCTGTCCCATGATCCTCTCGTATCCCCTTCTGCCTATCACCTGTCCAGCTCTCGGCTCCATCCCTCCCCCTCCTGTCTTCTCCTATCATTTTGCATCTCCCCCTCCCCCTCCAGCTTTCAAATCCCTTACTCACTCTTCCTTCAGTTAGTCCTGACGAAGGGTCTCGGCCTGAAACGTCGACTGCACCTCTTCCTAGAGATGCTGCCTGGCCTGCTGCGTTCACCAGCAACTTTTATGTGTGTTGCTTGAATTTCCAGCATCTGCAGAATTCCTGTTGTTAGCAGTTATAATGAGTGACTTCAATCTACATGTAGATTGGGTGAACCAAATTGGTAAAGGTGCTGAGGAAGAGGATTTCTTGGAATGTATGCGGGATTGTTTTTTGAACCAACATGTCGAGGAACCAACCAGAGAGCAGGCTATTCTAGACTGGGTTTTGAGCAATGAGGAAGGGTTAATTAGCAATCTTGTCGTGAGAGGCCCCTTGGGTAAGAGTGACCATAATATGGTGGAATTCTTCATTAAGATGGAGAGTGACATAGTTAATTCAGAAACAAAGGTTCTGAACTTAAAGAGGGGTAACTTTGAAGGTATGAGATGTGAATTAGCTAAGATAGACTGGCAAATGACACTTAAAGGGTTGATGGTGGATATGCAATGGCAAGCATTTAAAGATTGCATGGATGAACTACAACAATTGTTCATCCCAGTTTGGCAAAAGAATAAATCAAGGAAGCTAGTGCACCTGTGGCTAACAAGGGAAATTAGGGATAGTATCAATTCCAAAGAAGAAGCATACAAATTAGCCAGAAAAAGTGGCTCACCTGAGGACTGGGAGAAATTCGGAGTTCAGCAGAGGAGGACAAAGGGCTTAATTAGGACGGGGAAAAAAGATTATGAGAGAACATAAAAACTGACTGTAAAAGCTTTTATATATATGTGAAAAGAAAAAGACTGGTAAAGACAAATGTAGGTCCCCTACAGACAGAAACAGGTGAATTGATTATGGGGAGCAAGGACATGGCAGACCAATTGAATAATTACTTTGGTTCTGTCTTCACTAAGGAGAACATAAATAATCTTCCGGAAATAGTAGGGGACAGAGGGTCCAGTGAGATGGAGGAACTGAGGGAAATACATGTTAGTAGGGAAGTGGTGTTAGGTAAATTGAAGGGATTGAAGGCAGATAAATCCCCAGGGCCAGATGGTCTGCATCCTAGAGTGCTTAAAGAAGTAGCCCAAGAAATAGTGGATGCATTAGTGATAATTTTTCAAAACTCGTTAGATTCTGGACTAGTTCCTGAGGATTGGAGGGTGGCTAATGTAACCCCACTTTTTAAAAAAGGAGGGAGAGAGAAACCGGGGAATTATAGACCGGTTAGCCTAACGTCGGTGGTGGGGAAACTGCTGGAGTCAGTTATCAAGGATGTGATAACAGCACATTTGGAAAGCGGTGAAATGATCAGACAACGTCAGCATGGATTTGTGAATGGAAAATCATGTCTGACGGATCTCATAGAATTTTTTGAGGATGTAACTAGTAGAGTGGATAGGGGAGAACCAGTGGATGTGGTATATTTGGATTTTCAAAAGGCTTTTGACAAGGTCCCACAAAGGAGATTAGTGTGCAAACTTAAAGCACACGGTATTGGGGGTAAGGTATTGGTGTGGGTGGAGAATTGGTTAGCAGACAGGAAGCAAAGAGTGAGAATAAACGGGACCTTTTCAGAATGGCAGGCGGTGACTAGTGGGGTACCGCAAGGCTCAGTGCTGGGACCCCAGTTGTTTACAATATATATTAATGACTTGGATGAGGGAATTAAATGCAGCATCTCCAAGTTTGCGGATGACACGAAGCCGGGCGGCAGTGTTAGCTGTGAGGAGGATGCTAAGAGGATGCAGGGTGACTTGGATAGGTTGGATGAGTGGGCAAATTCATGGCAGATGCAATTTAATGTGGATAACTGTGAAGTTATCCACTTTGGTGGCAAAAATAGGAAAACAGATTATTATCTGAATGGTGGCCGATTAGGAAAAGGGGAGGTGCAACGAGACCTGGGTGTCATTATACACCAGTCATTGAAAGTGGGTGTGCAGGTACAGCAGGCAGTGAAAAAGGCCAATGGTATGCTGGCATTCATAGCAAGAGGATTCGAGTACAGGAGCAGGGAGGTACTACTGCAGTTGTACAAGGCCTTGGTGAGACCACACCTGTAGTATTGTGTGCAGTTTTGGTCCCCTAATCTGAGGAAAGACATCCTTGCCATAGAGGGAGTGCAAAGAAGGTTCACCAGATTGATTTCTGGGATGGCAGGACTTTCATATGATGAAAGACTGGATGAACTAGGCTTGTACTCGTTGGAATTTAGAAGATTGAAGGGGGATCTTATTGAAACGTATAAAATCCTAAAGGGATTGGACAGGCTTGATGCAGGAAGATTGTTCCCGATGTTGCGGAGGTCCAGAACGAGGGGTCACAGTTTTAGGATAAAGGCGAAGCCTTTTGGGACCGAGATTAGGAAAAACTTCTTCACACAGAGAGTGGTGAATCTGTGGAATTCTCTGCCACAGGAAACAGTTGAGGCCAGTTCATTGGCTATATTTAAGAGGGAGTTAGATATGGGCCTTGTGGCTAGGGGGATCAGAGGGTATGGAGGGAAGGCTGGTGCAGGGTTCTGAGTTGGATGATCAGCCATGATCATAATAAATGGCGGTGCAGGCTCGAAGGGCCGAATGGCCTACTCCTGCACCTATTTTCTATGTTTTCTATGATCCTGTCGTATCCCTTTTGCCAATCACCTGTCCAGCTCTTGGCTCCATCCCTCCCCCTCCTGTCTTCTCCTATCATTTCAGATCCCCCCCCCTCCCACTTTCAAATTTCTTACTAGCTCTTCTTTCAGTTAGTCCTGATGAAGGGTCTCGGGCAGAAACGTCGACTGTACCTCTTCCTAGAGATGCTGCCTGGCCTGCTGTGTTCACCAGCATTTTTTACGTGTGTTGTTACCAATCCTTGCTGCCAACAGTGTGGTCAGGCATTCCATTGCTTCGAGTGGTACTGAGGCCCAGGTCTGGGGTTGGGGGTTTACTATCAGAATGTCTGTAAGTGGGATATCAGGTTCAGCAGACTCTCCTGTCTCTCCTGCCAGGTTGTCAGTGGTGGGGGAGGTGAGGCCCGGTTGGTGTCGGGTATCTGAGACTGGGCTGATTTTCCATCTTTCCCCAGGGTGGCGAACGCTCTGCGTCGGGTTCTGATGGCTGAAGTGGCCACGCTGGGTGAGTGATGTTGACTCTGCCCCTGCTCGTACCCCAGTTGCCCACTCCCTGCACTCACTGCTCCTGCCCTCAACCCTCTGTCCCTTTTACTCCCCTTTCAACCTCTTTCCCTCAGGTAACAGCGGTTTGTTCCCCTGCAGCTATTGACTGGGTGCAGATTGATGCCAACTCTTCAGTTCTCCACGATGAGTTTATCGCTCACAGAATTGGTGAGTGTGATGTGCAGCTCTGTGGGCTGGGGTGGTTGGGCTGTTTAACCGTTATCAGAGCAGGGTCTCCTTAGTGAATTGGGTTGGTGGTGAATATCTCAGGTGACAGAAGTGGAATGTAGGGCACTATCACATTCACAGGAACCAGTACCAGTCCTCTCCAACTTTACAGACATCCCGTAGGTATGAGCAAGCATTTAAGAGACTAGCAGGGAAGGACGTGGGTGAAATTACTGGCTACAGCACGGCTGCTGGCACCTCCTGTTGGGTAGAGGCTAGATGTGTTTGTATGCCTTCTCTCTGTGCTTCTCCATGCCTACCCATTACCAGCTTTTTCTGCCACCACCACCTCGACAAGCGACAGTCAGAGTGTGTGTTTGTGGGAGCAGAGCTAGGAGCCCTGAGCAGATGCATTCACTGAGTCAATGTGGCTGATAGCAGCTCTTCCCATGAAACTTCCCCATCGGAGTTGTTTCTGTAGTCCTCTCTCCCACATTTCCAACTTACAGAACAGAACCTTGTTACAACCTGGTAGCTGCTTGTAGATGAAATTCAGTTGAGGTTGCTTTGAAGTAATACTTTCTCTCGAGAAGAGTATTGAAGTTATTTTGGGAAGTGAAGTAAATACGGTAATAGGGAAAATATCATTCTGGGGCAAATAGTTCTCGGTTAGACTGAGCCATCTAAGCTAAATGTTCCTGTCTTTATTTGTGAATGCTTTGAGAATCACATTACAGCCATGAGAATTGCCAACTTTCTTCTCTTTTATTTCAGGGTTAATTCCTCTGACGAGTGACGACATTGTGGATAAGATGCAGTATTCAAGGGTATGTGTGTGTGGAGTGTACACGTGTCTCAGGAGGAGGGCAGGACAGGTTGTCGTGTTGGGGAGGACGGTGGCGGTGGGGGGAGGGGAGAACATGTGCAGCATACCTCTGTATCTTCATCAGTGAATGGGTGTGTCGCTGACTGTCGTTCTTCATTTCAGGATTGTACGTGTGATGAGTTCTGCCCAGAATGTTCTGTGGAGCTGACCCTAGATGTCAAGTGCAATGAAGATCAGACACGACATGTCACCTCCAGGGACCTACTATCGAACAATTCTCGGGTTATCCCAGTAAGTGCTCTCTTCAAGGTTCAAAGTAAATTTTATTATCAAAGTACATATATGTCACCATATACAACCCTGAGATTAATTTTCTTGTGGGCCTGCACAACAGATCCTCCAGGGTCACTGATGTTTGTGAATGCATCCACAATATGCTGAAAAGCCAGAAGTCGTGGTACATGTTGATACCAACAACATCTGTAGAAAAAGGGAGGAGGTCCTGAAAACAGAAACAGGAAGATAGGAAGGACCTCAAGGATAGTATTCTCGGGATTGCTGCTTGTGTCACAGTAAGGATAGGAACAGAATGAGGTAGCAGATAAATTTATCTGCCACCTCACTCTATTCCTACCCTTACTGAACAATTGGAGCAGGAAGCAGCGATTCAGATTTCTGGATAATTGGGACCTCTTCTGGGGCAGCTGTGACTTGTACTAAAGGGATGGGTTGCACTTGAATCCAAGGGGGACCAATATTCTTGCAGGCAGCTTTACTCACCTCTTGGGAGTGGTTTAAACTAGTGTGCTGAGGATACACACAAAATGCTGGAGGAACTCAGCCTGCCAGGCAGCATCTATGGAAAAGAGTACAGTCGACGTTTCTGGCTGAGACATTGATTGTTTTCTTTTCCAATAATGTTCCTCTAGCATTTTGTGTGTGTTGCTTGGATTTTCAACATCTGCAGACTTTTGCTTGTTTGTAATATGGTAGGGGGATAGGAAGCAGTATGTCAGAGCTGAGGATGAGCCAGTAGGCTTGCAAGTAGGTGATGGGTGTAACATGAAAGCAAGGAAGGACAAGCCAATGATTCGGTACAGATACAAACAGAGCAAAGAGTTAAGTTGTACCACAGAGGCAAAATTCAAAAGGGCGAAGAATGCGGGACAGAAGGTGTTGTATTTAAATGTGTGTATCATTCAGAATAAGGTGGGCGAACTCGTAGCACAGTTAGAGATTGGTTCGTATGACACTGTGGGCATCACTGAGTCATGGCTGACAGAAAGCCACAGTTGGGAGCTTAACATTGAAGGACATAGAAACATAGAAAACCTACAGCACAATACAGGCCTTTGGACCACTATGCTCTGCCAAACATGTACTTACTTTAGAAATTACCTAGGGTTACCCATATCCCTCTATATTTCTAAGCTCCATTTACCTATCCAGGAGCCTCTAACGAAAAATCCTATCATATCTGCCTCCACCACCATTGCTGGCAGCCCATTCCATGCACTTACCGCTCTGCTTAAAAAAACTTACCCCTGACATCTCCTCTGTACCTGCTTCCAATCACCTTAAATCTGTGCCCTCTTCGGACAACCATTTCAGCCCTGGGGAAAAAGTCTCTGACTATCCACACGATCAATGCCTCTCATCATCTTATACACCTCTATCAGGTCACCTCTCTTCCTCTGCCGCTCCCAAGGAGAAAAGGCCGAGTTCACTCAACCTATTCTCATAAGGCATGCTTCCAGATCTAGGAAACATCCTTGTAAATCTCTTCTGCATCCTTTCTATAGTTCCTTCCTGTGTGAGGTGACCAGAAATGAGCACAGTATTCCAAGTCGGGTCTGACCAGGGTCTTATACAGCTGTAACATTACCTCTTGGCTCTTGATTCAATCCCATAGTTGATGAAGGCCAATGCACCGTATGCCTTCTTAACCACCGAGTCAACCTGCGCAGCAGCTTTGAGTGTCCTATGGACTCGGACCCCAAGATCCCTCTGATCCTCCACACTGCCAAGAGTCTTACCATTAATACTTTATTCTGCCATCATACTTGACCTACCAAAATGAACCGCCTCACACTTATCTGGGTTGAACTCCATCTGCCACTTCGCAGCCCAGTTTTGTATCCTATCAATGTCCCACTGTAACCTCTGACAGCTTTCCACACTATCCACAACACCTCCAACCTTTGTGTCATCGGCAAATTTACTAACCTATCCCTCCACTTCCTCATCCAGGTCATTGATAAAAATCACGATGAGGAGGGGTCCCAGAACAAATCTCTGAGGAACACCACTGGTCACCGACCTCCATGCAGAATATGACCCGTCTACAACCAGTCTTTACCTTCTGCTAGCAAGCCAATTCTGGATCCACAAAGCAATGTCGCTTGGATCCCATGCCTCCTTACTTTCTCAATAAGCCTTGAATGGGGTACCTTATCAAATGTCTTGCTGAAATCCATATACACTACATCTACTGCTCTACCTTCATCAATGTGTTTAGTCACATCCTCAAAAAATTCAATCAGGCTCGTAAGGAACAACCTGCCTTTCACAAAGCCATGCTGACTATTCCTAATCATATTATACCTCTCCAAATGTTCATAAATCCTGCCTCTCAGGATCTTTTCGATCAACTTATCGCCACTAAAGTAAGATTCACTGGTCTATAATTTCCTGGGCTATCTCTACTCCCTTTCTTGAATAAGGGAACAACATCTGTAACCCTCCAATCCTCTAGAACCTCTCCCATCCTCATTGATGATGCAAAGATCATTGCCAGAGGCTCAGCAATCTCCTTCCTCAACTCCCACAGTAGCCTGGGGTACATCTCGTCGGGTCCCGGAGGCTTATCCAACTTGATGCTTTCCAAAAGCTCCAGCACATCCTCTTTCTTGATGTCTATATGCTCATCCCTACAATCGCCAAGATCCTTTTCCCTAGTGAATACTGACCCGAAGTATTCATTAAGTACCTCTGCTGTCTCCCCCGGTTCCATACACACTTTCCCACTGATATACTTTGAAATCGAATGGACAGGCAAGAAGGCATAGATGGTGGTGTGGAGATGGAATTAACAAGAGGTGACGTACGGTCGGAGAATGTTGAATCTTTGCAGGTGGAGTTCAGAAACACAAAGGGTGGAAAAAAAAACCATATATAAGCCACCAAATGTATGGGGTTGAGATTGCAAAGGGAGCTGGAATAGGCATTTAATAAGAGTAATGTCACATTTGTAATGGGAGACTCCAATATGCAAGGGGATTGGGAAAATCAGGTTGGTGTTGGATTGTAAAAGAGAGAATTTGTTGAATACCTACGAGATGGCTTTTTAGAGCAGCCTGTGCTTAACCTTACTTGGGGAAAGGCCTTCTGGGATTGGGTGTTGTGTTATAACCCAGATCTTATTCGGGAGATTAATGTAAAGGAACCTTTAGGAGGCAGTGATCATAGTATAATTGAACACATACTGCAGTTTGAGAGGGAGAAGCATATCTCACATGCAGCAGTATCGCAATGGAATAAAGGGAATTACAGAGGCGTGAGAGAGGAGCTTGCCCAGGTGGATTGGAGGAGGATGATGGCAGAGCAGAGTTTGATGTTCATACCGTCAGGTTGGAGGCTATCCAGTGGAATATAAGGTATTGTTCCTCCAGCCTAAGTGTGGCTTTATCTCAGTAGTGGAGGAGGCCATGGATGGACTTATCGGAACGGGAATGGTAAGTGGAATTAAAATGGATGGTCACTGGGAGATCCTGCTTGTTCTGGCGGACGGAGCGTAGATGCTTGGTGAAGCGGTCTCCCAATCTACATCGGGTCTCACCGATATACAAGAGGCCACACCGGAAGCACCATACAGAGTATATGACCACAACAGACTCACAGGTGAGGTGTTGCCTCACCTGGAAGGACTGTTTGAGGCCCTGAATGGTAGTGAGGGAGGAGGTATAGGGGCAGGTGTAGCACTTGTGCCAGGAGGGAGATCAGTGGCTTCCTGCTCCCATTCTGATATGTCCATCCATGGCCTCCTCCACTGTCGGGATAAGGCCACATTTAGGTTGGAGGAGCAACACCTCATATTCCATTTAGGTAGCCTCCAACCTGATGGCATGACATCAATTTTTCAAACTTCCAGTCATGCCTCCCCTATCCCCTTCACCATTTCCCCTCCCCTTGTCCCTCTCTCATGTTATCTCCGTGCCCATTCATCGCCTCCCTCTGGTGCTCCTCCACCCCCCCTGCCCTCCTCCTTTCTGCCTCTTTCACCGATCAAATTCCTAGCTCTTTACTTCACCCCTCCCCCTCCAAGTTTCACCTATCGCCTGGCGTTTCTCCTCCCATCCCCCCACCTTTCAAATCTACTCCTCAGTTTTTTTTCCCCAGTCCTGCCGAAGGGTTTTAGCCTGAAATGTCGGCTGTACTTTTTTCCATAGATGCTGCCTAGCCTGCTGAGTTCCACCAGCATTTTGTGTGTGTTGCTCGGATTTCCGGCATCCGTAGATTTTCTGTTGTTGGTGATTTTCAATCTCTCCTCGTAGTCTAACCCCCTGATCTCTGGAATCAGTCTGGTGGACCTGCGCTGCACTGCCTGCAAATCCAGTGTATCAGTACTCCAGGTGCAGCCTCACCAGTATCCTGTTCAGTTGCAGCACAGCCTCCCAGCTCTTAAATTCATCCCTTTAACAGTGAAGGCCACCATTCCAGTTGCCTCCTTGATAACCTGTTGCACCTGCAAACCAATCTTTCGTGATTCGTGCGCGAGCTCGCCGAAGTCCCTCTGCACAGCAGCGTGCTGCAAATTTCCACCGTGTAAATAATAATCTGCTCTTTAATTTTTCCTTCCTGAGTGGATGACCTCGCATTTACCAACATTGTACTCCATCTGCCAGACCCTTGTCCACTCACTTAAGCTAACTATATTTCTCTGCACACTCTCTGTATTTTCTGCACAGTTTGCTTTTCCACTCAATTTAGTGTCATGAGCAAACTTAGATACCCTCGGTCCCCTCTTCCAGATCGTTGATGTGTATCTTGAACAGTTGCAGGCCCAGCATCGACTGCTGTGGCACACCGTTCACCACTGATTGCCAACCAGAGTAACACCCATGTATCCCAACTCTCTGCCTTCTATTAGTTAACCAATCCTCTGTCCATGCTAATGCATCACCCCCAACTCTATGCATCCTTATCTTATCTTTTGTGCAGCACCTTTTTGAATGCCTTCTGGAAATCCAAGTAAATAACGTCCATCTGTTCCCCTCTATCCACTGAGCTGGTAATATCCTCGAAGAACTCCAGCAAGTTTCTCAAGCAGGACCTGCCTTTGCTGAATCCACGCTGCATCTGCCTGATGCATGCATTTCTTTCCAGATACCTTGCTATTTCTTCTCTAATGATAGCTTCAAGCTTTTTCCCAGCTGCAGATGTTAAACTAACTGGCCTGTAGTTACCTGCCTTTTGCGTACATTCTTTTTTGAACAGTGGCGTGACATTCGCCGTCTTCCAATCTGTCAGGACCTTCCCAGATTACAGAGAATTTTGATAAATTATCACCATAGCCTCGACTATAACTTCTGCCGATCCTTTCAGTACCCTGGGATGCATTCCATCAGCACCAAGGGACCTCTTTAGTGATAGCTATTATAAAAGGTCCTCACCTCCCATCGCATCAATAGCATCTCCCTTTGGCATGTTAGGCGTGTCTTCCACCATTAAGACTGACTCAAAATAGTCTTTCAAAGCCTCTGCCATTTCCTCATTATCCAATATCAATTCCCCCTTCTCGTTCTCCAAGGGACCTACATGCACTTTATCCAACCTTTTCCACTTTATATAATTGTAAAAAAAAAATTTTACTATCCGTTTTCATATTCTGTTCTAGTTTATTTTCATAATCTAGCTTCCGTTTCTTTATTGCTTGCTTAGTGGTTCTTTTTTGCTTTTTAAAATTTCCCCAATCTTCCAGTTTCCCACAACTCTTGGCGACTTTGTATGCATGAGCTTTTAGTTTGATGCCTTCTTTCATTTCCTTAGTTATCCCAGTCCAACGCTCCCCACCCTTACTGTTCTTGCTCTTAATTGGAATATACTTTTATTGAGCACTGTGAAAAATCTCTTTGAAGGTCTTCCACTGTTCTTCAACAGTCCCAGCCTATAGCCTGTGTTCCCAGTGTATACTAGCCAAATCCTCCCTCATCCCATATCCCAGAAAGGATGTATCGTCACTGGAGAGAGTCCAGAGGAGGTTTACGAGGATAATTCCGGGAATAAAGGAGTTAACATATGAGGAGCGTTTGGTAGCTTTGGCCCTGTATTCACTGGAAGTGAGGCCGTACATTGTGGGAACATTTCAGTGATGGGGCAAATGAAATTGAGTGAAGCTATCTCCTTTAGTCAAGAACCTGATTATTTAGGGGTAGTAACTGTTCCTGAAGCTGGTGGTGTGAGTCCTGAGGCTCTTGTACCTTCCAGCGAGAAGAGAACATGTCCTGGGTGGCGGTGATCTCTGATAATAGATCCTCCTTTCCTGCAATAGCATTTCATGTAGATCTGCTCAGTGGTTGGGAGGGCTTTTCCCGAGACGGACAGGGCCGTATTCACTACTTTTTGCAGCTCGAGAGCACTGGTGTTTCCATACCAGGCTGTGATGCAGCCAGTCAGTATACTCTCCACTATCCATCTGTAGAAGTTTTTGCTGAATCTTTGCAAACTCCTAAGGAAGTAGAGACACTGCTGTGCTTGCTTCATAATTGGTAGGCCCAGGAAATGTCCTCTGAAATCAGAACCCCGAGGAGTTTAAAGTTGCTAATTCTCTCCTGCTCTGATCCTTCAATGAGTACTGTGTCTTGGATCTCAGATTTTGTTCTCCTGAAGTCTGTAATCAGCTCCGTGGTCTTGCTAACAGCTGTGCAGTTAAGGAGTCATGGACGTTCAGATTGTTTGTCACAGGCCTAGATACTCGGCATATCAATGCTACGAAATTTAGATTTTTGCAGCAACAGTTTTGTATGTTACAAATGAACCCCCCCTCCCACCCCGGCAGTTTCCTTGGCTGTGAAAGTCTAGTGAAGACACTTTCCAGTCCCACCAAACTTGTTAGATTGAGAAGGCTCTCCCACCCTAGACCCCAGTTTGTATGGATGCTAACACGAGGAATTCTGCAGATGCTGGAAATTCAAGCAACACACATAAAAGTTGCTGGTGAACGCAGCAGGCCAGGCAGCATCTCTAGGAAGAGGTACAGTCGACGTTTCAGGCCGAGACCCTTCGTCAGGACTAACTGAAGGAAGAGCTAGTAAGAGATTTGAAAGCGGGAGGGGGAGATCCAAAATGATAGGCGAAGACAGGAGGAGGAGGGATGGAGCCAAGAGCTGGACAGGTGATAGGCAAAAGGGATATGAGAGGATCATGGGACAGGAGGCCCAGGGAGAAAGACAAGGGGGGGGGAACCCAGAGGATGGGCAAGGGGTATAGTCAGAGGGACAGAGGGAGAAAGGGAGAAAAAGGAGAGTGAGAGAAAGAACATGTGTATAAAAATAAATAACAGATGGGGTACGAGGGGGAGGTGGGGCATTAGCGGAAGTTAGAGAAGTCAATGTTCATGCAATCAAGTTGGAGGCTACCCAGACGGAATAAAAGGAGTTGTTCCTCCAACTAGAGTGTGGCTTCATTTTCACAGTAGAGGAGGCTGTGGATAGGCATATCAGGATGGGAATGGGATGTGGAATTAAAATGTGTGGCCACTGGGAGATCCTGCTTTCTCTGGCGGACAACGTCGACTGTACCTTTTCCTAGAGATGCTGCCTGGCCTGCTGCGTTCACCAGCAACTTTGATGTGTGTTGCTTGTATGGATGCTGTGTGATTTGCTACCCTGTTACAACTCGGTACCAAGAAATAACAGACAGCACACTGCATATGACTGAAGGAATTGTATTTATGAAAGGGTTAGTAAAGAAAAGAAAGAAAAAAATAGAAAGGGTCTGTCGTAATTAAACAGTCAAATATGCACAAGTTGGAACTCACCTCAAACTTCTCTGTCACTCACGCTGGGTCCTCAGTCTGCGTGAAGGCCCACACCACCTTCCGAACATCGCTCGCAATCCATCTTGAACAAACGGGTCTCCAAGACCAACCTTAGTGTCCCTCACCAAAAAAAAACCTCACCCCAGTTCCACCACCATATCCCAAACAGGCTGAAAGTAGAACAGACTGTTCTTACAGAACTGCTAAATGAAATACCTGCGGCATAAAGATGTGACTCGGCATTGCACAAACGTGATAGACAAAGTAATATGAATTACTTACAGCTTACATAAGAAAACGAGCATAATGATATTAGTGCAGGGAATCAGGCCCTGTGGGCCTCTGACAGTACTATCAGTCACCCATTGACACTAATCTGCATTACTCCCACTTCCATTCTCCCCACATCCCCTACACGAAGGGCTGTTAACCCACCCACCCATGGAATGTGGGAGGGAAACTGGGGGAATCCACGTGGGCTCAGAGAGTGTGTGAACTCCACACATGAAGCACCTGAGGTCGAGATTGAACTTGGCGCTCTGGGGCTGTGAAGCTGATGCTGTACCTGCTGTGCAACTGTGCTGCCCTTAGCTCGCTGCAGTGTGATTCCTTTGAACAAAACGTGACATGATGGGCGAGCAATGGCTTAACAGTGCCTATCAAAAGTATCCCCCACCTTGGAAGTTTCCAAGTTTTATTGTTTTACAGCATTGAATCTCAGTGAATTTTATTTGGCTTTTTTGACATTGATCAACAGAAAAGACTCTCATGTCAAAGTAATAAAAAATTTCTACAAATTGGTCTAAATTTATTTCAGTTATTAAAAGCAAAATAATTGATTGCATAATTACTCATCTCCTTCAGTGTAAATAAAAGCCAAAAGCATCCACTGTGATTCAATGTTGTAAAACAATAGAGTGGTAGAACGTTGGCTCACTTGTGCTTTGGCGATAATGGGTTGAGGCGAGGTAAGTTACCTGTGAGGAATAGAAACAGGAAATATGTCTGTGAGGCCAATATTCTGTACTGGGTGTCAAATATAGGATGTCCGGAGACTCCCAGCCTCACGGACGGTGACATCTGTACCAGGTGCGTCAAACTACAGCTGCTTAGGGACCGGGTCAGGAAAAGTGAGGATGTGATAGAGAGGAGCTATAGGCAAGTATAGCTCCTCACCGGGGCCTCGGGAGACAGATAAATGGGTAACAGTCAGGAGAGAGAAGGGCAAGAGTCAGATACTAGAGAGTATTCCTGTGACTGTCCCACTTAACAATAAGTACTCCTGTTTGAGTATTGTTAGGGGGCGGTGGCCTACCTGGGGAAAGCAACAGTGGCCATGCCTCTGGCACAGAGTCTGGCCCTGTGGGCTCAGAAGGGTAGGGACAGGAAGAGGCTGGCAGCAGTAATAAGAGACTCCATAGTTAGGGGGTCAGACAAGCGATTCTGTATACTTTAGATCAGCAGTATTCAATCAAGAAAGCTTGTCTACTGAAGTAGGAAGATGGGATTTCAGATGTCAGGTGGAAGAGGCAGATAGATGTTGGTGGATGTTCCCTCTCCACACTTACCTGGTGGCTCTATCTCATCAGACACCCTCTGTCTTCAGGGCTAAGAGAGGTATGGTTCTGGTTTAGAGGGTCATTTGGGTACTGTAGACACGTGTGCTTCCAGACAGGGACAGGTCGGATAATCACTGACTTCGTATTTGTGAACTTCACCAGGTCACCTCCCGGAGCCGAGACAACGATCCCAATGACTATGTGGAACAAGATGGTGAGGAGCAGTTCTGCAGGGCTCTGGCGGAGGGGAAGTTGGGTGGTGCTGGGTTAACTTGGGAGGGGGAAGAGGAATGGAGCAATGGGATTGAGGTGATTCTGGGGTTAGAGAGTGGTGAAGGAGATGGTTTGAGGGAGTAGAAGTTCTGGTGAAGGGAGTGGGGCTGAGTTTCAGGGAAGGTTCCCAGAAGGAATCTGGGGTGAGAGAGATGAGTGGTGTGTGGAGAGGAGGGACAGAGTCATTGGGGAGTGATTCAGAACAGACAGGGTTTGTGGAGGGGCAGGAGGAGGAATGGGGTACAAACTACAGGGTGGCAGGAAGGGTTAGAGATGAAGAGGTGTTTCAGAGCGGAGGGCGTTGGGTGTAGGGCTGGATACGAGAGGTTTGGGAGGATGGTTGAAGTTGGTTCAAGGAATAGAGTTCAGGGAGGTCAGAGTTAAGGGGGTGCTTCAGGGTGGAGAGTTGCAGGAGAGGTGGAGTCGTGGAAGGGGAAGGGGCAGAGTTGAGGGGGTTGCTGGAAGATGGAGTTGTAAAGAGGATGGACAGAGTTGGGGGTGGTGCAGAGTGGAGGGTGTTGGGAGTGGTGGAATTGTGAAGGAGGAGTGGAGTACAGACTGGAGGGTGTGTGGAGGAGAGTATTTGATCGAGTATTGTGGACGGATGTTAATCCTGCATTCCGCAGACATCCTGATTGTGAAGCTACGGAAAGGCCAGGAACTCCGTCTCCGTGCTTATGCTAAGAAAGGCTTTGGAAAAGAGCATGCCAAGTGGAACCCGACGGCTGGGGTGTCCTTCGAGTACGACCCTGACAATGCCCTGCGACACACTGTCTACCCCAAGCCTGAGGAGTGGTAGGTCTCACCTGGGTGTGGGTGTGGGGGAGGGGGTCGGAACCCCAGGACGGCAATGGATGATGTGGTTGAGTGGGAATTTCCCATTAGATCTGGAGATAATGTTGTCCAGAAGGTTCTTTAGAAGTCAAGAATGAGGAATGGTTTTATTAGATGTTCATCAGGTGCTCTCCATTTATACTGCAAACTGGTCTAAGCTGGTCAGAGATAAGGGGTCTTCTTGGTGGAGATGGCCACTGGAAAAGTCTTGTCTGCATTATACTGCTGTACTGCCTCATTCTTACTGATAAAGAGACTACAGAAATACTGAGTTACTAAAAAATTATAAAACGTATAAGCACGTGTTTAAAAAAAAGCGTGCTAAAACGACAAAGAAAAGTAAATTAAAATCTTAATCCAACATCGTGACCCTGGTTGGAAGAGGTTGTCCCACTGACCCCCTCCTCAACATCCCCGGGGATGAGCAGAGGGTGGGTGGGTGGGGGTGATGGAAGAGGGAGGGAGCAGAGGTAGGGGGGAGCTCATTTCTCAATGTTTTGGTGGAACTTGCAGGCCGAAGAGTGAGTACTCAGAGCTGGATGACGAAGAGATTCAGGCGCCATACGACCCCAATGGTAAACCGGAAAGGTGAGTACTTCACCTACCCCACAGCACATCTCAGCATGGCAAGACCTCTGCTGTGTGTGATCTGGGTGAACATGAAGATGTGTGCATTAGTAATCATTGGGCAGTGTAGCAGATTGACAGCAGATAGTGGAATATAGATCAGTTGCAGTTATAGCTGGAGCAAGAGCAAATGCCCATTAACGTCAGCAAGTGTGAGGTGTTCTCTTTGGGGATGGGATGTGAAGGGACTGTTGAAGGAAGACCCTTAATAGTGCTATTGCATAACGGCAGGATAGACAAAAGGGGGTCGGTGGATGTTGTTTACTTGGATTTTCAGAAGGCCTTTGACAAGGTGCCGCGCATGAGGCTGCTTAAGAAGATAAAAGTCCATGGTATAAATGAAAGATACTAGCGTGGGTAGAAAATTGAATGCCTGGCAGGGGGCAAAGATGGGAAGTAAAGGCCTTTTCTGGTTGGCTGCTGTTGACTAGTGGTGTTCTACAGAGGTCGGTAATGGGACTGCTACTTTTCACATTATGTCATTGATTTAGTCAATGGATGTGATGGCTTTGTAGCTAAGTTAGCAGATGATGCAAAGAGGTGGAGAGGCAGTTAGTGCTGAGGAAGCAGGGAGTCTGCTGAAAGATTAGGAAAATGAGCAAAAATGTGGCAGATGGAATACAGTCTAAGGAATTGTATGGTCATGCACTTTGACAGAGGGAATAAAGATATAGACTACTTTCTAAATGGGGATAAATTTCAGTGATCAGAGGTGCAAAGGGACTAGGGAGTCCTTGTGCAGGATTCCCTAATGGTTAACTTGCAGGTTGAGGAAGGAAAGCAAATGCAATGTTAGCATTCACTTTGAGAGGGCTAGAATATAAAAGCAAGGATGTAATGCTGAGGCTTTATAAAGCATTGGTCAAACTGAACTTGGATTATTCCAACCACTTTTGGGCCGATTATCTATGAAAAGATGTGCTGTTATTGGAGAGGGTCCAAAGGAGGTTCACGAGAATAATAGCAGCAATTAAACGGTTAACGTATGAAGAATGTTTGGTGGCTCTGGCCCTGTACTCGCTGGAGTTTAGAAGAATTAGGGGGATCTCATTGAAATTATTGACTATTGAAAGGCCTAGACGAATGAATATGGACAGGATGTTTTTCATAGTTAGAAAGTCGAGGACCAGAGGCAACAGCCTCAGAATACAAAGACATCCCTTTAGAGTAGAGATGAGGAGGAATATCTTTAGCCAGGTGGTGAAGAGTCTGTGGAATTCTTCGCCACAGGAGGCTGTGGGGGCGCGTCATTGGGTATATTTAAAACAGCCGTTGATAGGTTCTTGATTAGTAAGGGTGTCAAATGTTACGGGGTGAAAGCAGCAGTGGGGTTGAGAGGGACGATGACCAGCCACGATGCAGAGCAGATTCAGTGAGCCAAATGTCCTAATTTTGCTCCTAAATCCATGTCCATAGCTACCTGAAAGTGGCAGCACAGGTCGATAGGGTAGTGAAGGAGGTATATGAACATAAAACATAGAAACAAGCCCTTTGGTCCATGATGTTGTGCCCACCATGTAACCTACTCTTTAAAAGCTGCCTAGAATTTCCCTACCTCACAGCCCTCTATTTTTCTAAGCTCCATGTACCTATCTAAGAGTCTCTTAAAAGACCATTACTGGCAATCTATTCCATGTACCCATCACTCTATGTGAAAAACTTACCCCTGACATCCCCCTTGTACCTACTTCCAAGCACCTTAAAACTGTGCCCCTTGTGTTAGCCATTTCAGCCCTGGGAAAAAGCCTCTGGCTATCCACGTGATCAATGCCTCTCATCATCTATCAGGACACCTCCATCCTCCGTCGTCTTAACAGCACTGTTGGCCTGCGCTTTGAGTGCTTATAGACACGGAGCCCAAGATCTCACTGGTATGGTACGCTTTCCTTTATTAATCGTTGACTGATCGTTTCCATGGATGCTGCCCGACCTGCTGAGTTCCTCCAGCGTGTTGTGAGTGTTGCTTTTGTTGCGTAAACGGCAACAATGAATATCAATTGAGACAGGTTATATAAAAACAACCAATAAGAAAAAAGAACAAATGAAAACTTTAGCCGGAAGTTAACCGATATGCAGCCGTTCAGCACCTCGTCACTCGGCACTGGTTCTTAAAGCGTTCAAATGCAAAAACAGTTTTTCTTTTAATATAATTTTTATTGAGTTTTCAAAGTGAATACATGAGAAAATAATATCTACCCTCCCCCTTCCTCTTAACCCTCCCCCCCCCCGTATATACTCCTACCTAAAGAGAAAAGAAAAAAAAAAGAACTGCCTGAATATTGGAAGGTTTGCACATGCTCCATTGGATTAAAAATAAATTTTATATATATTTATTACTTTCCCCAAGGAACCAAGATCTTTATCATCAGAGCTGTAAATAAGGGCTCCAAATATTCAAAAATGTTTCATATTTATTTCTTAAAATCTAAAACATTACTTAGCTTCTCAACTCTCTTAGTTCCCTGGGGAATCTTTGAACTTCACCATGTTGCTACGTGTTTCCCTCCCAATCATCCAGGCAAAAAGAAAAAATAGATACGATACAAAAAAAGAAAAAAAAACAAAATACCCCCCCACTAATGTTGTGAATGAAAAGAAACACAACACTACCCCCCTCCATTGTGCGGGTCGTGGCTATTGCCACGCTTGCACACATGAATAACGTAGCGATTGGTCAGTATTTCTTCCAGCTCCCCCGTAACAAAAAATTGTATATATATAAAAAAAATTAATGTCATTATTCCCAGCTAGTATTCCTCAAATTTTAAACTTTCTTCCCCTCCCTCCTTGGCCTTGATCCAGTCTTCATCTTCAATCCATCTCACTCCCCTGGGTTTGTTCTTGAATCTGGTGAATATTCAAAGAATCTCGCACAAACTCCTCCGCTTTCCAGTAATCGTCAAAAAATCTTTTTTCTCCACCAGTCAAAAAAATCTTCAAGGTTGCAGAATAACGCAATATAAATTGATAACCGTGACCCCATAGGGCTTTTTTCACTGGATTAAATTTCTTCCTTCTCTTCAAAAGCTCATAACTTTTGTCAGGGTAGAAAAAAATTTCTTCCCTTCTATCATCAGTGGCCCTTTTCTCTTCTTGTCAGCTTGGGCAGCCACCTGTAGAATCCTTTCTTTGTCTTGAAATCTGAGAATTTTATTAAAATTGATCGTGGATATTGGTCATCTTGTGGTTTTGGTCTTAGAGCTCTATGTACCCACTCAATTTCAATTGATCGGTCTTCCTCTTTCATTTGCAACATTTTCGGGATCCATCTTTGAAAAAATTCTATTGGATTGTCTCCCTCTATACCTTCTTTAAGACCAACAATTTTAATATTATTATGTCTACTAAAATTTTCCAACACGTCCACTTTCTCCAAGAGTCGATTTCTTTCTGTGTTCCAGACAAGCACATCATTTTCTGTTTTTTCCACTCTATCGTTAATATGCTCCATTGTTCTTTCCATCTTCTGAAGTTTCTTATCCATTTTATCCTGCCTTTTCATAGCTTTATCATAGCACATCTTCATCTCTCTAAGCTCTGTTCTTAATTTTCTTAGTTCAGCCGTTAGTTGCAATAAAGCCTCTCTTATGTGTCCGTCGTCTCCTTTACTTCCAGTCTCTTCCAGTTCTTCATCCTCTTCTTCATCTGTATTCTCTGCGGAATCCAATTCTGACTCTGAGTCACTTTCAGTTGCAGTGGCCGTCGGTCCTTGTAGTTTAAATTGTGTCCATTTGCGCATGCGTACTTCTTTGCGCATGCGCATTTCCGGCATCTTCTTCCGGGAGACCGCTACTGCCGCCATTGCTCCCTGTTCTTCTACGCCAGAGATAAAATGCGTCTCCTCCGAAGGAGATCCAACCTGAATCCGAGGCTCCATCGCTGCAGTAGGCCCTTTTCTCTTCCCATCTCGCGGCGACTTCACAACAACAGACTTCTTCTGTTGCGGTTTACGAGGCATATCGTACAGTAGTCTTACTAAGTTTATAAGTAGTTTTTGGAAAGTATTAACTTTACTTTGTTTAAACGGCACTTTGCTGATTTTTTTATGGGAGAGCTGGATTTACACGTCTCAATCCCACGTCATCACGTGACGCCCCCCCAAAAACAGTTCTTAAAACGATAAAGTCAAATATAGTTCTTAAAACGATAACTTTGAAAGTCCA
This sequence comes from Mobula hypostoma, assembly GCF_963921235.1. Taxonomy (NCBI): domain Eukaryota; kingdom Metazoa; phylum Chordata; class Chondrichthyes; order Myliobatiformes; family Myliobatidae; genus Mobula; species Mobula hypostoma. The sequence continues at coordinate 1,910,693 of NC_086110.1, forward strand.
ACAGATTTACACGTTCAATTGGGAGAGACTTCTCTGGAGAAGGATTTCTTCACAGACGCAACTTTCCTGCTGGTTCTGTCTGCAGGATTCACAATGCCAAAAATAAACAGTTTAAAGCAACTGACCTTCAATTCTTTTAGAGAGAGAGCAAACCTTTGCATAAACTCCTTGCTATTTTTGGCAAGAGTTATCCTCGATGCAGGTCGCTACTCCGCCAACAAAGACTCAATAAGGTCGACCTTTGTTAAACTGCCGAATGATGTCGACTCCTCTCGATCCTTCAATCCTGTACTTCGATAAAATCTTCACTCTCCCTTCTACTGTTGGAATTGAGTAAATCAACACATCCAGCACAAATTTCCAGTCCATTAATATTGTATCTTGCAACAGAACGCACATTCCGTTTTAAAAATGAAACTGCGTCACAAAAACAAACACGCAACAGAAACGGAGACACAGCACGTTCTACCTGGAAATAGTCATAGTCATACTTTATTGATCCCAGGGGGAGATTGGCTTTCGTTACAGTTGCACCATAAATAATAAATAGTAATAGAAATAGTAATAGAGCCTTAAATAGTTAAATAGTAATATGTAAATTATACCAGTAATTTATGAAATAAGTCCAGGACCAGCCTATTGGCTCAGGGTGTCTGACCCTCCAAGGGAGGAGTTGTAAAGTTTGATGGCCACAGGCAGGAATGACTTCCTATGACGCTCTGTGTTGCATCTCGGTGGAATGAGTCTCTGGCTGAATGTACTCCTGTGCCCAACCAGTACATTATGTAGTGGATGGGAGACATTGTCCAAGATGGCATGCAACTTAGACAGCATCCTCTTTTCAGACACCACCGTCAGAGAGTCCAGTTCCATCCCCACAACATCACTGGCCTTACGAATGAGTTTGTTGATTCTGTTGGTGTCTGCGACCCTCAGCCTGCTGCCCCAGCACACAACAGCAAACATGATCGCACTGACCACCACAGACTCGTAGAACATCCTCAGCATCGTCCGGCAGATGTTAAAGGACCTCAGTCTCCTCAGGAAATAGGGACGGCTCTGACTCTTCTTGTAGACAGCCTCAGTGTTCTTTGACCAGTCCAGTTTATTGTCAATGCGTATTCCCAGGTATTTGTAATCCTCCATCATGTCCACACTGACCCCCTGGATGGAAACAGGGGTCACTGGTACCTTAGCTCTCCTCAGGTCTACCACCAGCTCCTTAGTCTTTTTCACATTAAGCTGCAGATAATTCTGCTCACACCATGTGACACAGTTTCCTACCGTAGCCCTGTACTCAGCCTCATCTCTCTTGCTGATGCATCCAACTATGGCAGAGTCATCCGAAAACTTCTGAAGATGACAAGACTCTGTGCAGTAGTTGATGTCCGAGGTGTAAATGGCGAAGAGAAAGGGAGACAAGACAGTCCCCTGTGGAGCCCCAGTGCTGCTGATCACTCTGTCGTACACACAGTGTTGCAAGCACACATACTGTGGTCTGCCAGTCAAGAATCCATGACACCAGGAAATCTACAAATTATAAACCAGCTGTGTCACCTGGGTCGACCCTTATATAGCCATGGTGCACATGTCATCACGTGACCTCACATTGGTGGGAAAATCACATCAGGTGACCTCCAAAAGACCATTACATCACTCTCAGAAAAAAAACCAGATCTCCTTGAGCATGTAACACTTTGACCCCAGCATCTGCAGAGTATTTTGTGTTTACACACTTAGTCCAGCAGTCGTGGAGCATACGGATCCCTTCTTTGTAGGATTCGGCACCTTGGACCTCCAGAAAGTGGTCCACAGCAGGGGTAATTCATAAGTTCGTGGCCTAAGGTAGAAGGAGATGAGTTATTAACTTCAAACTTTCTGCATAATCACTCAAAGAGTTGAACTGCATGTGCACGTAAAGAGAGCTGTATAACTCATCTCCTTCTACCTTAGACCACGAACTTATCAATCACCCCTGCTGTGGACCACCTGGAGGTCCAATACTCTCTCCTTACATGCACGTGCAGTTCAACTCTTTGAGTGATAATGCAGTAAGTTTGAAGTTAATAACTCATCTCCTTCCACCTTAGGCCACGAACTTATCAATTACCTCTGCTGTGGACCACTTCTACAAAGAAGGGATCCGTATGCTCCACGACCGCTGGGCTGAGTGTGTACATGTAGGAGGGGACTGTGTTGAAAAATAAGTGTGTTAGGTTTTCTAAAATTGACGCCTTCTACCTTAGGCCATGTAACTCTTGAATGTCTGGTGTACTGCAGACATCTTCCACTGTGAAGGCTGATGCAAAACACGCATTCGGTTCCTCTGCCATCTCTGCATCTCTCATTACAATATCTCGTCACTTTGTATTGGTCCTATATCTACCCTCGACTCTCTTTTACCCTTTATATACTTTAAATAGCTTTTAGTATCTTCTTTGATATTAGTCGCCAGCTTCCTTTCATAATTCATATTTTCTTTCCAAATGACCTTCTGCAAGTTTATCAAAGCCTCCTAATACTCTTATCTTCCCACGAGCTCTGGCGTCCTTGTATGCCCTCTTTCGCTGAAGCGTTTGCCCTTCCTCCTTGAAGCCATTCATCTGCACAAAGCACCTTGTGGATCAGGAGCAGCATCCTCAGTCACCTTTCCTCCTGTCTCCTCCCACGGACTAGTCCTATCTCTTTGCATATTTACATTGAAGCTAACAGCATTGTGGTCACTGGATACCAAGTGTTCCTGTACACAAACTTCTGTCCCCTGCCCTGTCTCGTTCCCTTATAACTGATCCAGTATCGACTCCCTGTTGTTGGGACTTCTACGTAGTCGTGAAGAATACATTCGGCAACTCTATCCCATCTGGTCATTTTACAGTGTGGGATTCCCAGTCAATATGTGCAAAGTTAAAATCAACTATAACAACATTGTGTTTCTTGGTGCAGTCTGTGATCTCTTTACAGATTTGTTCCTCTAAGTCCTTAAGACTGTTGGGTGTTCTGTAATATTGAATTGACTTTATTTCTTACATCCTTCACATACATGAGTAAAAGTCTTTTCGTTATGTCTCTATCTAAATGTGCAATGTGCAACCATAGTAATTTATAATAAATAGAACAGTCAATATAACATAGAAATACACTCAAATCAGCGTGAGTTAATCAGTCTGATGGCCTGGTGGAAGAAGCTGTCCCGGAGCCTGTTGGTCCTGGCTTTTATGCTGCGGTACCACTTCCCGGATGGTAGCAGCTGGAATAGATTGTGGTTGGGATGGCTCGGGTCTCCAATGATCCTGCGGGCCCTTTTTACACACCTGTCTTTGTAAATGTCCTGAATCAGTGTGCAAACTTAAAGCACACGGTATTGGGGGTAAGGTATTGGTGTGGGTGGAGAATTGGTTAGCAGACAGGAAGCAAAGAGTGGGAATAAACGGGACCTTTTCAGAATGGCAGGCGGTGACTAGTGGGGTACCGCAAGGCTCAGTGCTGGGACCCCAGTTGTTTACAATATATATTAATGACCTGGAAGAGGGAATTAAATGCAGCATCTCCAAGTTTGCGGATGACACGAAGCTGGGTGGCAGTGTTAGCAGTGAGGAGGATGCTAAGAGGATGCAGGGTGACTTGGATAGGTTGGGTGAGTGGGCAAACTCATGGCAGATGCAATTTAATGTGGATAAATGTGAAGTTATCCACTTTGGTGGCAAAAATAGGAAAACAGATTATTATCTGAATGGTGGCCGATTAGGAAAAGGGGAGGTGCAACGAGACCTGGGTGTCATTATACACCAGTCATTGAAAGTGGGCATGCAGGTACAGCAGGCGGTGAAAAAGGCGAACGGTATGCTGGCATTTATAGCGAGAGGATTCGAGTACAGGAGCAGGGAGGTACTACTGCAGTTGTACAAGGCCTTGGTGAGACCACACCTGGAGTATTGTGTGCAGTTTTGGTCCCCTAATCTGAGGAAAGACATCTTTGCCATAGAGGGAGTACAAAGAAGGTTCACCAGATTGATTCCTGGGATGGCAGGTCTTTCATATGAAGAAAGACTGGATGAACTGGGCTTGTACTCGTTGGAATTTAGAAGATTGAGGGGGGATCTGATTGAAACGTATAAGATCCTAAAGGGATTGGACAGGCTAGATGCAGGAAGATTGTTCCCGATGTTGGGGAGGTCTAGAACGAGGGGTCACAGTTTGAGGATAGAGGGGAAGCCTTTTAGGACCGAGGTTAGGAAAAACTTCTTCACACAGAGAGTGGTGAATCTGTGGAATTCTCTGCCACAGCAAACTGTTGAGGCCAGTTCATTAGCTATGTTTAAAAGGAAGTTAGATATGGCCCTTGTGGCTACAGGGGTCAGGGGGTATGGAGGGAAGGCTGGGTTCTGAGTTGGATGATCAGCCATGATCATAATAAATGGCGGTGCAGGCTCGAAGGGCCGAATGGCCTACTCCTGCACCTATTTTCTATGTTTCTATGTTTCTATGTTTCTATGAGAAGTTTACAACTACAGATGCGCACCACTCTCTGCAGAGTCCTGCGATTAAGGGAGGTACAGTTCCCATACCAGGCAGTGATGCAGCCAGTCAGGATGCTCTCAACTGTGCCCCTGTAGAAAGTCTTAGGATTTGGGAGCCCTTACTAAACTTCCTCAACTGTCTGAGGTGAAAGAGGTGCTGTTGTGCCTTTTTCACCACACAGCTGGTGTGTACAGACCACGTGAGGTCCTCAGTGATGTGGATGCTGAGGAGCTTGAAGCTGTTTACCCTTTCGACCTCAGATCCATTGATGTCAATAGGGGTTAGCCCATCTCCATTCCTCCTGTAATCCACAACCAGCTCCTTCGTTTTTGTGACATTGAGGGAGAGGTTGTTTTCTTGACACCACTGTGTCAGAGAGATGACTTCTTCCCTGGAGGCCACCTCGATACTGTTTGAGATAAGGCTAATCAATGTAGTGTCGTCAGCTGTGGGTGGTGACACAGTCATGGGTATACAGGGAGTAAAGGAGGAGACTCAGTACACAGCTCTGAGGGGCTCCTGTATTGAGAGTCAGAGGGTTGGAGGTGAGGGAGCCCACTCTTACAACCTGCTGGCAATCTGACAGGAAGTCCGGTATCCAGCTGCACAAGGCAGGGTTAAGGCCAAGGTCTCTGAGCTTCTTGTCCAGCCTGGATGGAACTATGGTGTTGAACGCTAAATTCTAGTCCAAGAACAGCATTCTCACATAAGCATCCTTCTCCAGATGTGTAAGGATGGTACGTAGAGCAATGGCTATTGCGTCATCTGTCGATCGGTTGTGTCAGGTGAATTGTAGGGGGTCCAGTTTGGGTGGTAGCAAACTGCAGATGTAATCCTTGACCAGCCTCTCAAAGCATTTGCTTATTTTTGGGGTGAGTGCGACAGGACGCCAATCCTTCAGGGATGTTACCTTGGTCTTTTTTGATACAGGGACAATAGTGGATAATTCGAAGCAGGAAGGCACTCTACACTGGGAGAGGGAGAGATTAAAATTATCAGTAAACACACCTGCTTGTCTTACCCTTGTCCTATTAATGTGGTCATACCTTTCTTATTTCTCATTTCCACCCATAACATGTCACTAGTTGAGTTCTCCAGTCGTGATGCAGCACTGTGATGACATTTTCCCTGACTAGTAACACCACCCCTCCTCCTTTAAACCCTCCTGCTTTGTCATGTCTGAACCAACAGAACTCCAGACTATTGAGCTGCCAGTCCTGCCCCACCTGAAACCAAGTCTCACTAATGGCTACAGCACCATGATTCCAGGTGTTGTTTCATGCCATGACCTCATCTGCCTTTCCTAAGATACTACTTGAATTGAAATATATGCAGCTCAGGACATTAGTCGTACTATGCTCAACCTTTTGATTCCTGACTTTGAGGTCTTACCAACATCTGCCTCCACAGTCTCTCCACCAACTGTTCTGGCATTCTGGTTCCTATCCTAGTTTAAACCCCACCGTGCAGCATTAGCAAACCTTCCCACTAGAATATTAGTCCCCCTTCAGTTCAGGTGCAAACCGTCCATTTTGTGTAGGTCACACCTCCACTGGAAGAAAGCCCAATGATCCAAAAATCTTATGCTCTCCTCTCCCCCACCCCCCCCCCGACACCAGCTGCTTAGTCACATATTGTATAATTTCCTAGTTCTGGCCTCACAGTCCTGGAGGCCTTGCCCTTTAACTTCACACCTAACTCCCTATGTAGAACTCGTCACTTGTCCTGCCCTTGTCATTGGTACCTACATGGGCCATGGCCTCTGGCCGTTCTCCCTCCCACTTAAGAATGCTGAGGACTTGATCTGAAATATCCCAGACCCTGGCCCTTGGGAGGCAACAAACCATCCAGGAATCTTGTTTGCGCCCACAGAACCTCTTGTCCATTGTCCTAACCAATGAATTCTCAGCACTCCTCTTCTCCCCCTCTTCCCTTCTGAGTCATGGTCAGACTCAGTGCCAGAGACCCGACCACTGTGACTTTGACACTGTCAACCCAAACTCCCCCGCCACCCCCCCCCATGCAGACTGATACATGCAGGAATAAGTACAGTCTGACTAAAGTTTTATGAAGCTGCAGCAGGACTCTTTACTCTTATGTTCCACATGCCTCCCAATGTAAGGTAAGCATGCCGTGTATTATCCATGTGTAGCCACTTCCAGTCAGCTTTGTGGTGGAGGGTGGAGAGCCAGCAAAGGGGTGATTGGGTGTGGGACCAGGGAGGACAGATCTGAACCCTGGTGTTCGCAGCAGCTTGTAACTTCAGTGGTTGATGGGTCAACTGTTTGGGTTTTTGTTCCTGTCAGATTTTTCTTCAACGTGGAATCTTCTGGAGCACTGCGGCCAGAAACCATCGTGTTGTCTGCCCTGTCCGGTCTGAAGAAGAAGCTGAGTGACCTGCAGACCATGCTGAGCCATGAGATCCAGAGTGATGTACTTACCATCAATTAGCTAACCTAGGGCAGTCCCCACAACCCCGCCGCAAGCAGCAACAACCAGACTCTTTCCCCCCACTACTTTGTTCATTTTCAAACATCAATAAAACTGAACTTTTCTTACTGCTGCTGTTCTCAAGTGACTTTGGGATCTCCTGATGGCAAGCAGACAGAGTTGGAGCTCTGGGACACGGCTGGAGGGATTGTACCAGAAGAAATCTATAGTTGATGGTGCAGGGATGAACCTCACAACCCACAGACCATTCACACTCACACACAAAAATGCTGCAGGAACTCAGCAAGTCAGGCAGCATTTATGGAGGGAAATGAACAGGTGATGTTTTAGGCTGAGATCCTTCAGGACTGGAAAGTCGAGGGCAGAATTAAAGTTTGCGGGTTCGGGGTGGGTCGTGTGTGTCGAGGAGTATGAGGTGGTAGGTGAATCTAGCTGAGGGGGAAAAGGGGAATAATGTGAAGCTGGGAGGTGAAGGTACGGAATGCAAAGGGCCGAGGACAAAGTAATATTCTAGAATACAAGAGCAGGGATGTGATGCTGAGTATAAGGTACTAGTGAGGCCTCACCTTGAATATTGTGAACAATTTTGGGGTCCTCATGAAAGAATTTGTGCTTGATTTGGAGAGGGTTCAGAGAAGGTTCACAAAGATGATACTGGAAATGAAAGGGTTATCATGCGAGGAATGTTTGATAGCTCTGGGTCTGTACTCTCTGGAATTTAAAAGAATGAGGGGTATCTCAGGGAAATCTTTTGAATGTGGAAAGGATGTTTCCCGTGGTGGGGAAGTCTAAGACGAGAGCACAGCCTCAGGATAGAGGGCATCCATTTAAAACAGATGCAGAGAACTTTCTTTAGCCAGAGGGTGATGAATTTGTGGAATTTGTTACCACAGGCAGCTGTGGAGGCCAGGTCTCTGGGTGTATTTAAGACAGAGATTGAAAGGTCCTTGATTGGACACGGCATTGAAGTTTATGGGCAGAGGGCCAGGGAGTGGAGCTGAGGAGGGAAAGAAGGATCAGCTATGATTGAACGGTGGAGCTGACTCGATGGGCCAAATGGCCTAATTCTGCTCCAGTGTCTTATGGTCTAATGCGATAGATGAGGACATTAGATCATGGAATGAAGAGAAGGTGGGGAGGTAGAAGGAGGAAGACAGAGGAGATGAGCAGATCGTGACGGCAGTGGAGGGAAAAAGAAGGTAAATGGGCCACAGAGATTAAGGAAAATTGAGAGAGGAGGTAAACAAAGGACAATGGTTAGCACATTAGGGAAATTGATGTTGATGCCATCATGTCGAGTACTAAAACAAAATATCTGTTGCTCATCTAATGTACATCTGCCTTCAATGTGGCAGTGGAGGAGGCCATGGACATATAAATCAGTGTGGGAATAGGACATACAATTAGAATGGTTGGCCCTGGGAGATTCAGGATTCTGAATCAGTTTTAATATCAATGGCAAATATGAAATTTGTTGAAATGTGGTAGCAGTACATTGTAATACGTAATGAAGGAAATGATAAATTACAATAAGTATATATTTTTAATAAGTGCAAAACAGAGAAAATAATAGTGAGGTAGTATTCATGGGTTTACAGTATTGTCCTCAGAAATCTGATGGCTGTCCTGAAATGTTGAGGCTTCTGTACCTCCTCTTTGACGGTAGCATGAGAACATTGCATCTGCTAGGTGACGTGAGTGGTTAATGATAAAAGCTGGCCTTATGAGGCATTACCCTTTTGAAAGTATCCTCGATTCTGAGGAAACTAGTTACCATGATGAATCTGGCTGAGTTTACAGATCTCTGCAGCTTTTTCCACTCTTGTGTGGTGGCTCCTCTGTACCAGACAGTGTTACAACCAGTTAACATGTTACAGATGTAGAAATTTAGGAGAATCTTTGGTGACATACCAAGTCTTCCCACATTACTAAAATACTGTATATTCTGGTTAACTGGGGTGCATCAAGACCAGTACATTTTGGCCCAATTAAGTGCCTGCTCCAATTTCCTGTAAATAGTTGAAAATGACAAACTACCATTTAACTGAATAACAAATTATGTATTTAAATAAAATTCAGGGCAAATTAGAATGTTACCAATGCTACTACAGTACTGTAAAGCTATTAGTTACTAATAGTTTTTGATGGAGGAAATCATCTGATGTACACTATCACGTACTTTTAATTGATTGTAAAATTAACACAAAATTAGCACAGCCACCTAGTGCAGATAATGGACTGCCTTCATACAACCTTTCAATGACTGCATTCTCAAAATCTTCATTTTCATTGAACATTCAAGATGATTGTCATATTCTTTGTAGTTCCTACTTTTGAAGTAGTGAAATCATTTCATTTTCATCCCTGACCATTTCTGACATCTCCAACCATCAATGCTTGAAACTGCAGTGAACAGAACGGTTCTGAATTGTCTTTCTGCTCATTTCTCACCCATTATCAGTGTTAGAGTGAGTTTTTTGGTAGATAATTCATTTACATTTAAATTACTTTGGCCACCAGACTTCTATTTGACAAAGTACTGTGCATTGAGTTCACAACAATGCATTTCCTAAAAACTGTAAATATCGGGATACTAACCAGACGCTGCGGATGGAAGTGTGAAGTTTACAGGTAGTTTCGAGGACAGTATTATCTATACTTCATAGATATGAATTGTCTTCTATGTTAGCACGTAAAATGCCAAATAAATGTATTGTGGATTTAACTTGCATTCCTAAAGGCTGTGGATACCAACCCAAACATGGCGTCGGAAGGAAAGGGTGAAGTCAGAAGGTGTGATGTTTTGTATGTAGCTTCAAAAGGAAGCATTGTCTATAACTTCAAGTAGTGATTGCCTTTTGTGTTTAGCATATAAATATAGAGCCCACATTGGGCTAGCAGACCTTTCTACCGAAAGCGTCTCTGTCCGTATGATGCCTGCAGTACCTTGTGTCGAATGAAGAAGCTGCTTTGTGCAAAACTACAGCTGTAGAGACTCTGTCTCTCCTGTAATTTCATCCACACCACAAAATATGGTGTCAGGAGTGGGATGCTTCGTGACCCGTCATGTGGCCAGTGTTCCTAGCCGTTTAAGTTGGTGAGTATTTTTCTAAAATAACACTCACACTTGGATCTGTTTGGTCGGTGGTGCACGGGACACGAGGTATCACGAACGTGGAGAGCTGAACTGGTAGATATAAAAGTAGTGTGTGCGTGTGCACGTGTGTTTATGTAAGTGAGGAATCTTTGCATGTTAACTTGGACCACCAGTTGCGAAAGGTGCTAACCGACGGTACAGTTCGAGAGTAGGGGCGTGTATACTCGTTTGGGGAGCTGCATTTTAGTGTATGTGTTTGTAAGTGTGATGCAAAGGAATACAGCAAGCATCATGAGTTCAGGTACTCAAAAGTGGTAAATTGTGGAATACATACTCAGTGGTTTTAAGTATGTACTGTTTCACCTCTACCCATCTTTGATATTTCGCATAGTGTGGGGATATCTCAGGAAGAGATTTTACCCAGATAGATCTGCCAGAATGGCACCTATTGAGGTCAGGCAACGTCACGTTGAGAACCCTGATGATCTGAGCCAGCCCTATTCATAAGCCCTTCACCTCTGGGGAAAAACAGAGCATCTTGTCTGAGCTGCCGTCACTTAAAGTCACTTGTGGGAATTCAGAATTCTGGCGCAAGCTCGAGGAAATGCTTGTAATTCACCAGATGCACCCTAAAGATATACACGTGTTAGTGAAAGCGAAGTGCCCGAGGAATATGTGGGACCGGATGGCCCAGGGGATGTGGGATGGTACATGGACAACTACCGGGAGCGCCAGTAATGAAGAAAGATATCACTCTTTTAAAGGGGAAGTGAGGCAGTGACTAGGAGGAGGCGAGAGTAGCTGGGGAACGATAACGGCAGTGATTCAAAAAGCTGACAAGACAGCCATGGATTATGCAGAACGTAAATAGCGAGTGTACAAGGAGTATTCAGGGTTGGATAATCCAGGGAGGGATGACCAAGTCTTCCTAAAAATGCTGAAGGAAGGCCTGAGGTCAGCCCACCAGGAAGTTTTAGATTTAGGCATAACGGTGGGGTCCACCTACTCTGCGATAGTTTTGTGGGCCAGTGAGATAGACCAAAGAAAAGGCAAGAGAAATTGTAAAGTGGGTATAGTGGATGCAGCTGCTGTGATGTCCTGGAGAGTTTGTTTTGTTTGCCGACAGCCAGGGCACCTAGCAAAGGACTACCATACCAGGTATAAGACAGTGAAGGAGCTGATATGCTACAGCTGTGGCCTATCGGGACATCGCTGGAGACAGTGTCCAAAAGGGAGGGGGAAAACCCAGGTGAAGGTCATGGCAGACACCCAGTCACTCACCCCATCAGGAAACGGTCTGACTGTCGATCAGATCAAAGAGCTAGTTCTCTTAGGGCAGAAAAAGATGTGGCAGCGGGCTGCCCTGCCAGCACTGGTGACCCGCGGATGTACACAATGGCATTGTTAGGGGGACGGCAATGCAAAATGTTAGTGGACACGGGCATCGGTATCGACAACAGACTTACCCTTACCAACAACCGGACAGGCCAGTTATATCGGGTGTAGGAGGGAAAACAGTAAAAGCAGAAAGAAGCGAGAAGCAAATACTAGAAATCAGGGGAGTGCAGCTTCCAGTGTATTTCTGGGTATGTCCAAATACTGAGGGCACGATCCTTGGAATAGACATCCTATGGGAAGCAGGAGCTGTTATAGATTCAGGAAAGGGAGGAATAATATGGACGAGTCAGAGGCAGCAAATGCATACAACCAACAGAATACATGGCCTACCTAGCATAGTCGCAGCTGCCCTGATCATCAGAGACTGCAGCCTGGATGGGGTCTATGTCAGCAGTTCCCAGCAGTGTGGGCTACACACAAGCAAGATTGTGGTCGAGTAAAGATAAACCCAGTTAAAACAGAGAGGGTCTGTATAAACCCCCTAAGCAGGACCCTATACAAACTGACACACTGACCGTTGTTCAGGGTATCGCGAAGGAACAAAAACACCAGGAGATACTCAGAGAGACTGCGGCCACTCCAGAACATAAAGTTTTCCCAGTTCCTCCGAGGGCAGACATTACTGCGAATAAGATAGCAGAGGAACAAGAGGCAATTGAAACTGCAACTGTGCAGGAGGAAATGACAGAAGCCAGCTTAGTAAAATAATATGAAGAGGTAGAGGCAGAAGAGAAGGAAAAATGGAGGACAAAAAGAGCAAAGGAGGGACCAGATGGGTGCTGGACACATGAGGAGGAAAGAGTCGCGGTGGCCCCACCCTGTATTAGACAGATACTACTAAAGTTTTATCATGGAGCGATGCATCAGGGAAGGCAGAACATGATCACAACCCTCTGGCAGGACTGGTGGTGGCCAGGGATGGGCGGGGATGTTGAGAAATTCTGCCGCCGTTGTATCATTTGTGCCCAGCATAACCCTGGTAAGGGCAGAAAGCTACAACTGGCAAATCAGCCACGGCCGAGGGGATCCTGGGAAAACATCCAGATGGACTTCACAGGGCCCCTGCCAAAAAGCTACTGTCTAGTAATTATGGATCACTTCACCCGGTGGGTAGAGGCTTTCCCAACAAGGGACTGCACCGCCCTGCGTGGATCCTAGTTCAGGAAATCCTCCGAAGGTGGGGAACCCCAGTCCAGGTGGATTCAGATCAGGGAGCACATTTCACGGGGAAAGTGATGAAGGAAATGTGCCGACTGCTAGGGATTCGACAACGGTTCCACGTACCCTACCACCCCCAGAGTTCAGGGATGGTAGAAAGGATGAACCGAACAATCAAGAATGCGTTAGCCAAAGCTACAGCTGAGACAGGAAAGACATGGGTGGATGTATTACCAGGAATCCTGATGAGATTGCATGCAACTCCAAACCGCACGTTGGATCTCAGCCCCTACGAATTATTGATGGGGCGAGCAATGCAACTCCTTTATGGGGTAATTATGGGTTGCGGAGACCCTGGGGATAGAATGACACAATGTGTGAAACACCTTTGTAACCAACTTAAAGTGTTGAAGGACCGAGCAAAGCAACAGCAGCAAGTTGCTGATCAGAGAGAGCCAGAGGGAAAGGGGATAGTCTTTCCACAGCCCGGCGACCAAGTCATGGTGAGGGTGCTGCTGGAAAGGCCAGGGTTTGCCCCCAGGGGGGTAGGACCACAGACAGTACTCCTAACCAATGATACGTGTGTCTGTGTACAGACTCGGCGAGGCAGCCAGTGGAAACAACTCACCCTCTTGTTGCTCCCACAGACAGAGTGAGGAACCAAGTGTACCCAGTAACCATGTAATTACAGAGATCCTAAGAGAGGAACACCAGCCGACCATGCCAGACCTGACCACAGCTGATGAAAACATAACTAGAGAAAACGCAAAGGCAGAAGACACTGAGAACGTGTTGGGAAACCATGAATAGCCTGCTAAAGTGTGATGATGATGGTACTCTGTAAAGAAGGCTGGTTGCTGAAGGTGGATGATTAATTTTATAGCATAGTACTGTATAGAAAATTATTGGGAAATAGACAGGAAGGGAGTTTTGAGTTAAAGCAGAGATGGTAAGTTCCACCACTTTGACAGCATTTCAGACTGCACACGGCATCTGAAAGCAGTCACCCCCAGTCTGAGGAGCTGGGCCCTTTTCAGCAGTTGAGCCAGTGATCGACCGGACAATTCGGAAGGGGGTGCCACCGGGGAGAGGTCCTTGCAGATGTTTACATAGAGGCCACCCCAACCCCTTCCTGTACATAGATGAGAGAGCCTGTGGGTGCTCCTGGAAGGAGAGTTTCAGCAACCAGAGGATGAAGGGCTGAAGACAAAGGAATGTGATTAAGCTGCAGTCAGCCGGCAGGAAAAGAGCCGACAGGCACACAAAAGGAGCCGCATTTCCTAAAGACTTTGAACAGCCTCTCTGCTTAACATTGGTAGGTAGCCATTAGGGAATGCTAGGATAGATATTGAGGTACATAAAATTGGGGGGGGGTGGAATTTCAAGACAGGGCTTTTTTGCTGCCCTATTTGAGCAGAACTTCCTAGGTTGGCCTTTCCTGGTACAAATTTAATTTTTGTCCAGGAGGGCCAAGAGGAGGGACTGTTAGAGTGAGTTTTTGGGTAGATGATTCATTTACAATTAAATAACTTTGGCCGCCAGCCTTCTGTTTGAAAAAGTACTGTGGATTGAGTTCACAACAATGCATTTCCTAAAAGCTGTAAATATTGGGATACTAGCCAGAGGCTGCGGATGGAAGTGTGAAGTTTACAGGTAGTTTCGAAGACAGTATTATCTATACTTCATAGATATGAATTGTCTTCTATGTTAGCACGTAAAATGCCAAATAAATGTATTGCGGATTTAACCTGTGAACACAAATATACGCAATTGATGCTATATAGAAACTTCTATCTAAGTACGATGTAATGTCTAACAGCCAGAAAATTGCACGTGACTGGCTAGAAACTGTTCATCAACAATCTCCTGACCCAATTAAGTAGCATGGTGTCCCAAAAGAGGGGAATCAGATTATTTTCTTGATTAGTTTTTGTTCTTTAAGAGTTGTCCAAGATAAGCAGCTGCCCCAATTAACTGATGGCGGAAATAATAGCAGTCCTCTGTGTAGCTGCTGTCACGCCTTCTTCATATTTTCATCAATATGTTGGGCCCAGAATAGATTCTTAGAGATATTGACACCTAGGAACTTGAAAGTGCTCACGCTTTCCACTGCTGATCCCTCAGTGAGGAATTGACTTTCCCTTGATTTCCCCTTCCTGAAGTTCACAATCAAATCCTTGGTCTTTGTGACATTGAGTGCAAAGTTGTTGCAACACTCTACCAGCGGATCGATCTCACTTCTGTACTCCTTGTCACCATCTGAAATTCTGTCAACTGCGGCAAATTTATAGATGTCATTTCAGCTGTGCGTCTTGTGTGTAGAGAAAGTAGGGCAGTGTGCTAAACACACATCCCTGAGGTTATTTTATAATTGTTGGATATAGTCTGGGGATAGGGTTAGGGTTAACCCCAGACTGTATTCCTAACCCTAACATTTGGGAATTCAATGGCTTCCGCTCAAGATGGTGCCAAGCTGTGATGTCCTTTGAGGTCATGTTTCCGATTGACTTGTTTTTAAGTTTGTAAGCATGGTTTTGAGAGCAGCATGGGAATTTAGGAGACAGGTTATGGTTTAGGGACAGGGATAAGGGGAATTAGAGGTCAGAGGCAGTAAATGAAGAGTCCAAGGGCAGGATCCAAAGTCAAGGTCAGAACACTCCACCCTAGAAGCCAGTGGATGGATATCAGTTTAGCAGGCACCGAGAATGAAAGCCATCGAGGTTGGGGAGCCCCATCGATGAAGGCTGGTGACACTCCCTCTCCCAGTTTGACAAGTCTTTATATCAGCGCTCCATGTGGCAGGAGACTCAAGGTCTGTTGACCCACCAGGTTGGCAAGTTCTGGGCTTGGAGGTCCATGTGAGTCAGGGTTTTGAGGCCCAGAGACTGGTGAGTCCTGCGGTCAATTCAGAAGGTTGAGGACTAAAGTCAGCATGTTCAGAATTCGAATGCCTAATTCCTATTTGTATGCTTGGAAATGGATATTGGAGGCCTAGAGGTGGCCTGTCCTGTCTGTGTGTGTGAGTGGGTGAATGGGTGAGAGTGAGGAAATGGGCTTGTTTTGTTGCTTGGGGCTCTGCTGAGCTTTATGGGCATGCTATGTATGTGTCAGAATGTGTGGCGATATCTGTAGGTTGCCACCAGCTCATCCTTTGGTGTGTTGATTGCTAACACAAGCAATACATTTTACTGTATGTTTCTATTTACATGTGATAAATGCATGAATATGAATTTGCCTTGGGGTTAATGTATGAAATTTTGTGAAGTTTTGGCATTTCATTTCAATGGTTTTCTGTGTTCATCAGCAGTACATGTCATTGCATAGTTGGTTATCTCATTAACCAGGACCAGGACCAGGTATCTGTAATTCCTACCATGGGTTGACTGAGCTACTTCATGCTTCTGCTACAATAAACAGAGAGGGCTTGCATACTGCAGGGACGAGTGGGAGTTTCTGGCCATGAAACACTGCAATGGAAGCAAACATTGGAATTCTCTGCAATGAGGGTGCAGTTCCTAGTGTTTCAAAGAAATAGTTGAGATAGGATGAAGAAGATAGAGGACGAAGTGGAGGTCTGCCATTAGGAGGAAGCGAGGAGGTGCTTGGCTGATCCATTCTGTGGTAGTTATGTTGGTTTTGTTTGAACTTCTCCGAAGTGAATGATCCGATGCAGAGGAACGTGGCACATCTCCGAGCCACAGGGAGCCTGTCCTGTGACCACCACAGGACGCTATCAACTGCAGGTTTACACAGAAAAAAAACCTACAGAAGCAGGAGGCCACTCAACTTCTCAAGCTTCCCTTGCCATGTACTATGATCATGGCTGATCTCTGCTGACCTCAGCTCCTTTTTCTGTATCCGTTCCCCAGCCTTTTGCTTGAGCCCAAAATATACCGACAGTGTATATGGCAGAGGAGACCACGGATATTAAAACTGACAATAAGAGAAAAAGATTATGCCTACCAGCAATGTTTCATGAAGAGAGAAACAGAGCGCTTGGAATGGAAATGGGAGGATAGAATGGGCAGAGGGAGGGGTTTTAGTGTCAAAGGGAGTGTTATGGGGTGGTGTCAAAGTCAGTTTATTGTCACATGCTCAGGTGCTATGGAAAACACTTGCAGCAGCATCATAGACACAGAACATCAGATAAGCTTCACCAGGGTTATGGTTGGAGTGACAGTAGATGGGATGGGGTTACAGTTGGGTGATTGATGGTGATTAATGAGATTGAAGGTAAGGGGTTGGGGGTCACATTTTTGGGGTTCATGAGGACTGGGGTCGAGGTTGTGGGTACATTGTGAGTGTTATGACTGGAGGTGGGGGAAGCAGGTTGTGATTGGGTTGACATGCTGGGGAGTAGGCTTTACATCGCATTACTGTGGGAGAATTTACCACTGCAGTGAGTGACCAGGAACTGCTCTTTCACTGCAGTTACTGAAGAGGAAAAGGTTTAACATCTGAGCATTCAAGAGGATGTTGCCAGGACTGCAGGGTTTGAGGAGGTGGGATAACCTAGGGACACCAATTTGCAGGTCAGTATGGAACAGAGAGAATTAAAATGGCTATACAGCAGGAGCTCCAGTCAGCCATTGTAGACAGAGCAATGGTGCTGGGCAAGATGCCATCCAGTTTGCGTTTGGTCGCGTGGATGTAAACCATAGAACCATAGAACCATAGAAACTACAGCACAGAAACAGGCCTTTTGGCCCTTCTTGGCTGTGCCGAACCATTTTCTGCCTAGTCCCAGTGACCCGCACACGGACCATATCCCTCCATACACCTCCCATCCATGTATCTGTCCAATTTATTCTTAAATGTTAAAAAAGAACCCGCATTTACCACCTCGTCTGGCAGCTCATTCCATACTCCCACCACTCTCTGTGTGAAGAAGCCCCCCCCCCAATGTTCCCTTTAAACTTTCCCCCCCCCTCACCCTTAACCCATGTCCTCTGGTTTTTTTCTCCCCTTGCCTCAGTGGAAAAAGCCTGCTTGCATTCACTCTATCTATACCCATCATAATTTTATATACCTCTATCAAATCTCCCCTCATTCTTCTACGCTCCAGGGAATAAAGTCCTAACCTATTCAACCTTTCTCTGTAACTGAGTTTCTCAAGTCCCGGCAACATCCTTGTAAACCTTCTCTGCACTCTTTCAACCTTATTTATATCCTTCCTGTAATTTGGTGACCAAAACTGAACACAATACTCCAGATTCGGCCTCACCAATGCCTTATACAACCTCATCATAACATTCCAGCTCTTATACTCAATACTTCAATTAATAAAGGCCAATGTACCAAAAGCTCTCTTTACGACCCTATCTACCTGTGATGCCACTTTTAGGGAATTTTGTATCTGTATTCCCAGATCCCTCTGTTCCACTGCACTCCTCAGTGCCTTACCATTAACCCTGTATGTTCTACATTGGTTTGTCCTTCCAACATGCAATACCTCACACTTGTCAGTATTAAACTCCATCTACCATTTTTCAGCCCATTTTTCCAGCTGGTCCAAGTCCCTCTGCAGGCTCTGAAAACCTTCCTCACTGTCTACTACACCTCCAATCTTTGTATCATCAGCAAACTTGCTGATCCAGTTTACCACATTATCATCCAGATCATTGATATAGATGACAAATAACAATGGACCCAGCACTGATCCCTGTGGCACACCACTAGTCACAGGCCTCCACTCAGAGAAGCAATTCTCTACCACCACTCTCTGGCTTCTTCCATCGAGCCAATGTCTAATCCAATTTACCACCTCTCCATGTATACCTAGTGACTGAATTTTCCTAACTAACCTCCCATGCGGGACCTTGTCAAAGGCCTTACTGAAGTCCATGTAGACAATATCCACTGCCTTCCCTTCATCCACTTTCCTGGTAGCCTCCTCGAAAAACTCCAACAGATTGGTCAAACATGACCTACCACGCACAAAGCCATGTTGACTCTCCCTAATAAGCCCTAAAGGAGAATGCGATGCAATAAATGTGGCTGGAGCATTGCATGCTAATTGCTGCCTCTTCTGGAAGGGTTGACTAGGGCCCTCCATGGCGGCAAGGGAGAGTGTACAGGGTGAGGTGTTACAACTCTTTCATTTACACGATTGAAGTGCTTTGGTTGGGGAGAGGGGAGAGGGGAGAGGGGAGGGGGAAATGCGTGGGTTACTCTGACGAGGGAGTTGTGAAGAGAGCGAAACCTGCGGAATTCAGAAAGGGATGGGAGGGG
The DNA here is from genome assembly GCF_963921235.1 of Mobula hypostoma. Classification (NCBI taxonomy): domain Eukaryota; kingdom Metazoa; phylum Chordata; class Chondrichthyes; order Myliobatiformes; family Myliobatidae; genus Mobula; species Mobula hypostoma. The sequence continues at coordinate 1,929,546 of NC_086110.1, forward strand.
AAGATATAGTTGTGGTGGGATCCCACTGTAGCCGGATGAAGTTGCACAGAATGATGTCCTTGGTGCTCAGGCTGGTGGGGTGATAGGGGAGGACAAGGGAGACTTTATCCCCGATCTGTCTGAGAGGGGGCTGGAACAGAGCAGCTATCGGCGAAGTACTTGTGGGAAAGAAATCCCATTTTATGAAAAAAGAGTTTATCTTGGGCATCCTGGAGTGGAGAGTCTCCTCTCAAGAAGAGATGGAGGAACTGAAAAAAGAATAGGCTCACCTTGAGACATTGAAGGCTGTGAGGTGACTCCTTTCTACATCCATTCTGATTTTATAAGTATCTGTATGGTGAATGTGCTCTGTGCGGTGAAGTCCAAAACTAGACGTTAGAAGTTTAAGGTGAGAGGGCAAAGAATTAAGGGCAACTGAGGGGTGACTTCTTTCCACACACAAGCTGGCGGGTATATGGAGTGAACCGCTGGAGGAAGTGGTGGAGGAGCATATAATCAGGACACTGAAAAAAAACATTTGGACATATTCATAGATAGGAAGGACTGAGAGAAATATGGATCAAACACAAGCAAATTGAACAAGAATGGGCAGACATGAGCCAGTTAAAATAAAATATTGAACGGCATAGACCAGTGGTCAGTCTCTTGCTGTAGAAGGTTAACATGTGCAGGTGTGACAGAAGCATCAACGACTACGGTGAGAAATCTGGTTTATTTTTGCACAATATCGATAAGCTGCGGACATGGAACTCATACAGGGGACAGTGTAGACACTGATTGTGCTCATACTTCTAATGACGACAGGGGTTGAGATGCAGGGCGGCTGCTTCAGATAGAGGAGGCACATGACAGTTACCGCACAACTCTCCTGTCTCCAGCCGTCTTATGCCTCGGCCTAGATGTGGGAAATGCCCTATGTCGCTGAGGTATCTATTGGCTGTGCTGGCTGCTGGGGCAGTAGCTGAGCTGGGAGATCATTCCTGGGAGGGATGGCGACATGGGGGCTGTCATCAGTCCTCCTATCCGTACCCAGGTGCAGTGACCCCGAGTCCCACTCGGAGGGACTCAGGAGGAGCGGGTCGACATTGCAGATGGAGCTGCCCGACCTGCTGAGTTCCTCCAGCGTGTGGTAAGTGTTGCATTGAAGATGGAGGGTGGTCATCAGATCCTCCCCTCCGGAATGTGACTCCTTGTCTCCGGGCTGCAGTGCAGATGGTCGTTGCCCCAGGGTCCCTGTTCTGCGGTCAGAGTAGATTCAGTTCCGGGTCCGTGGTCAGTATCAGGGAGTTACGGGTCAGGCCCAACATTAGGGAATCGGGCTTAGGGTCGATTGAGGTCAGGCAAAGGAAATGGGATCAGGGTCAGCGGTCCTGAGTGAGGCGGTGAATAAATGCGCTTCATCCTTTGGCTGCCGACCCTCCTGCAGGATGGACTGGCCCGAGTGGGGCATGTGTGGGGGAGCGTCGCAGGACAGGAGAGAGGATTTCTGTCCACCACCGAGCCCAGCCGCCGGTACACTATCCACACCGGCCTTGAGTACCGGCAGATGAAACATCTGGACCAGCGGTGGTTCGCCGAGTCAGCTGCGGAATGCTCCGAGGTGAGACCCGTGCCCTCCACGCCACAGGACCCCACTCATTCCCGTCCTCTGGTTCCAGCTCCTTCTCATTGCTTCGGATCAGTTTCTGGGCCCGGGATCGACTGTGGGTCCGAGTCCACGATGCCTTCCCCGGGGCCAGATGCCTGCTCCTCGACTCCTGCTTCCGGTTGCAGTCCGTCAGCTGTCCCGTTGCAGAGAAGTCTCTTGCCCCAAGGAGTCGGTGTCCATTCCCGGCGACTCTTTGCACCACTGAGCTGGGGAGGGAACAGATATTCATCGGACCTTGTCCGCAGAGAGACACCAGACCCTGGTCCCGGAGCGAAACACGGAGCCCCAGACCAGGAAGAACAAGCTGAGTTATGGTCCCTGGAGCCCCACATGCCTCCACTCCGCCCTCACCTCGCGCCCCTTACCCCGCCGCCCCCAAGATTCCACTGCCCAATGGTTCCAGTGGCGGAGAGGGAGGGGTGTTGAAGTAAAGGGTGGTGAAATGGTACCCGTTGGCAGAGGATGCGGGTCCCCACTGAGTCATCAACACCAACCACATTAACGAGTCACCAAACGTAATCATCACTGAAGTAGGAGGCAATGAAAGCATCCGAGGTGAGGGTTTGAATGTTTCCTGCGTGCTCCAAACCTACCCCTCCTCCCACCCCCCAACAACACCACCACCCAGGGGATACAGCCCAAAATGGAGCTCTCCCTCCACGTGCACAGAGTGAGGTCATCGCAGGACCCGCACCCCGATTGTCGGCACTCCTCTGTTGGGTGTCCCACCCAAACTTGTCCTGTTAAATCCAGGCTTGAGTTTGAAAAACGCACACCCTTTACCACTACCCTCCAGATCTTCCATTTCTCTGCTACATCCCTCCCCAGCTCCTGTCTCAGGACTGTCTCTCTGTCCTGAAGGTGAACCAGAGAGGGTTTCACCAGCTGTCTATAGACTGATAGACAGACAGGCAGACAAATAGTTCATCAGACAAACTGGTACATAGACATAGATTGATAGATAGCTAGGTAGGTAGATAGATTGAGAGAGAGAGACTCAGAGATAGATAGACAGACGGTCAAATAGATTGTCAGACAAACATAGATAGACATAGATAAATAAACAGTCAAGTTGATAGACAGACAGATTGGCAGAGAGTCAGATGGATAGAGAGATGAACAGACAGACAGACAGATAGACATGTAGATACATAGAGAGATAGATGGAGAGACAGATATATAGTTAGACTGATGGGGAGAGAGATAGATAAATAGACAGATGGACAAATGGACGAACAGATTGACAGACGGGTAGGCAGACAGACATAGATAGACAGATGGATAGGTAGATAGATTGACAGACATACAAATTGACAGACAGGTAGATAGAAATACATATAGTTAAATAGACAAATAGGCAGTTAGACAAATACATAGACATATAGAAAGCTAGATAGGTCGGCAGTCAGATAGATAGACACAGACAAACGGACAGATAGATGGATAATGGATAGACAGACAGCCAGTTAGATAGACAGAGTGATAGATAGATAGATTGATATATAGCCAGACACACAGATGGAGAGATATGCAAATACACAGATAGATAAATGGATAGCTATCTAGACAAATGTATAGACAGAGAGAGAGACAAATAGGCTGACAGATACATAGACAGACAGACGGACAGTTAGACAAACAGACCTATAGATCGCCAGACGGATAGACTGAGGCAGATAGAGAAACAGGTAGACCGACAGATAGATAGTTCGACATACAGATAGATAGGCAAGCAGAGAAATACATCGATAGATAGACAGGCAGGCAAATAGATTGACTGAAAAATGAGTAATAGGCATAGATAGATAGACAGATACACAGATTGACAGAAAGATAGACAAATAGATGTATAGACAGATAAGACAGACATATAGATAGGCAGTTAGATAGTCAAACAGACAGCTAGATTGATAGATGGCTAGACAGAGACACATAGATAGAAAGATAGATAGACAGACAGACTGATAGTTAGACAGACAGATAGACAGAGAGATAGCAGACAAATAAACAAACAGATAGATAGACAGCCAGGTATATAGATAGACGGACAAATAGTTTGTCAGACAAACAGGTAGGTAGACAGGTAGTTAGGTAGGTAGATAGATAGATAGTTAGATAGATAGATAGACAGACATATAAACAGACAGAAACACAGACAGATGAATAGACAGAGAGATGCACCAACAGATATACAGATATACAGTCAGACAGATAGCTATCCAGCCATATAGACAGACAGATAGAAAGGCAGATAATAGACAGACAGACAGGTGGATAGATAGATAGAGAGATAGAAAGACAGATAAACAGACCGATTTACAAACAGACATACAGATCAACAGGCAGCTAGATATATGTACTGATAGATAGATAGATAGACCAATAGACAGACAGGTAGACATACAGTTAAATAGATAGACTGATAAATAGATAGTGAATCGACAGACTGATAGATACACTGATAGATAGACAGCAGATAGACATATGGATAGACATACAGATTGTATGATTGATAGATATAGCTGGATAAATAGATAGATAGACAAAGAGACAGACAGATGGACAACTAGATAGACAGATGGATAGACAAACAGAGCAATAGATAGTCAGATAGGCAGATAGATAGACCGGCCAACAGATAGAGAGATAAAGAGACCGACTGGTAGATGGGCAGATAGATAGACAGAACGACAGAAAGCTGGACAGATAGACAGACAGACAGATAGATAGACAGAGGGTTAACTAAATAGACAGATCGAGAGATAGAGAGACAGGCATATAGATTGACAGACAGACAGATAGATAAACAGATGTATATACATATAGATAGACATATAGATAGATTGATAGCAGACAAATAAACAGACAGATAGATAGGTACCGAGATAGATAGTCAGACAGACAGATACACAGACAAATGGACAAACACATTGACGAACAGGTACATAGACAAACATAGATATACTGATAGACAGTCAAATAGATGAATAAACATATAGTCAAACACATAGATAGACAGACAGACAGATCAATAGATCGGTAGTCAGGCAGATAGATAGATAGACATACAGACAGACAAACAAACAGACTGATAGATCGACAAATGGATAAACAGGGGGGCAGTTTGGTAGACATAGTGATGGATACACAGATGGATAGACAGACAGAGAAACAGATAGATAGACATATATAGACAATCAGAGAGATATATAGACAGACAGCTAGATAGTTAGAGAGACAGGCAGATAGGCATACTGTTTGCTTGATAAGTAGATAGAGATATGGATAGATTTGCAGACTGATAGCCAGTTAGATGGACAGATAGATTGATAGACAGCCAGGCAGATAGACGGACAGACAGACAGACGAATAAGCAGATTGATAGAACATAGAACAGTACAGGCCCTTCGGCCCACAATGTTGTGCCGACCCTTAAACCCTGCCTCCCATAATAACCCCCCACCCTAAAGTCCTCCATATACCTGTCAAATAGTCTCTTAAATTTCACCAGTGTATTTGGCCTCCACCACTGACTCAGGCAGTGCATTCCACGCACCAACCACTCTCTGAGTAAAAAACCTTCCTTTAATATCCCCCTTGACCTTCCCACCCTTTACCTTAAAGCCATGTCCTCTTGTATTGAGCAGTGGTGCCCTGGGGAAGAGAAACTGGCTGTCCACTTTATCTATTCCTCTTAATATCTTGTATACCTCTATCATATAACCATATATAACCATATAACAATTACAGCACGGAAACAGGCCATCTCGACCCTTGTAGTCCATGCCGAACACTTGCTGTCACCTAGTCCCACCGACCTGCACTCAACCCATAACCCTCCATTCCTTTCCTGTCCATATACCTATCCAATTTAACTTTAAATGACAATATCGAACCTGCCTCTACCACTTCTGCTGGAAGCTCGTTCCACACAGCTACCACTCTCTGAGTAAAGAAGTTCCCCCTCATGTTACCCCTAAACTTTTGCTCCCTAACTGTCAACTCATGTCCTGTTGTCTGGATCTCGCCTAATCTCAATGGAAAAAGCCTATCCACGTCAACCCTATCTATCCCCCTCATAATTTTAAATACCTCTATCAAGTTCCCCCTCAACCTTCTATGCTCCAAACAATAAAGACCCAACTTGTTCAACCTTTCTCTGTAACTTAGGTGCTGAAATCCAGGTATCATTCTAGTAAATTTTCTCTGTACTCTCTCTATTTTGTTGACATCTTTCCTATAATTCTGTGACCAGAACAATAGTCCAAATTTGGCCTCACCAATGCCTTGTACAATTTTAACATTACATCCCAACTCCTCTACTCAATGCTCTGATTTATAAAGGCCAGCATACCAAAAGCTTTCTTCACCACCCTATCCACATGAGATTCCACCTTCAGGGAATTATATACCATTATTCCTAGATCCCTCTGTTCTGCTGCATTCTTCAATCCCCTACCATTTACCATGTATGTCCTATTTTGATTAGCCCTATCAAAATGTAGCACCTCACATTTATCAGCATTAAACTCCATCTGCCATCTTTCAGCCCACTCTTCTAACTGGCCTAAATCTCTCTGCAAGCTTTGAAAACCTACTTCTTTATCCACAACGCCACCTACCTTAGTATCATCTGCATACTTACTAATCCAATTTACCACCCCATCATCCAGATCGTTAATGTATATGACAAACAACATTGGACCCAGTACAGATCCCTGAGGCACACCACTATTCTCCGGCCTCCGATGTCATAAACAGTTATCCACCACTACTCTCTAGCATTTCCCATCCAGCCACTGCTGAATCCATTTTACTTCTCCAATATTAATACCTAACGATTGAACCTTCCTAACTAACCTGACGTGTGGAACCTTATCAAGGGCCTTACTGAAGTCCATATAGACAACATCCACTGATTTACCCTCATCAACTTTCCTAGTAACCTCTTCAAAAAATTCAATAAGATTTGTAAAACATGACCTTCCACGCACAAATCCATGTTGACTGTTCCTAAACAGACCCTGTCTACCCAGATGATTATATATACCATCTCTGAGAATACTTTCCATCAATTTACCCACCACTGACGTCAAACTCACAGGCCGATAATTGCTAGGTTTACTCTTAGAACCCTTTTTAAACAATGGAACCACATGAGCAATACGCCAATCCTCCGGCACCATCCCTGTTTCTAATGACATTTGAAATATTTCTGTCAGAGCCTCTGCTGTTTCTACACTAACTTCCCTCAAGTTCCTGGGGAATATCCTGTCAGGACCCGGAGACTTATCCACTTTTATATTGCTTAAAAGTGCCAGTACTTCCTCTTCCTTAATCATCATAGTTTCCACAACTTCCGTACCTGTTTCCCTTACCTTACACAATACAATGTCCTTCTCCTTAGTGAATACCGAAGAAAAGAATTTGTTCAAAACCTCCTTCATCTCTTTCGGTTCCACACATAGCTGTCCACTCTGATTCTCCAGGGGAACAATTTTATCCCTCAGTATCCTTTTGCTATTAATATAACTCTAGAAACCCTTTGGATTTATTTTCACCTTACTTGCCAAAGCAGCCCCGTATCTTCTTTTAGCTTTTCTAATCTCTTTCTTAAGATTCTTTTTACATTATTTATATTCCTCAAGCACCTCATTTACTCCACACTTCCTATATTTATTGTAGATACCTCTCTTTTCCCGAACCAAGTTTCCAATATTCCTTGAAAACCATGGCTCCCTCAAACTTCTAACTTTTCCCTTCAACCTAACAGGAACATAAAGATTATGTACCCTCAAAATTTTACCTTTAAATGACCTCCATTTCTCTATTACATCCTTCCCATAAAACAATTTGTCCCAATCCATTCCTTGTAAATCCTTTCACATCTCCTCCTTTCTCCAATCAAAGATCTCAACCCTAGGTCCAGACCTATCCTTCTCCATAATTATATTGAAACTCATGGCATTGTGATCACTGGACCTGAAGTGCTCCCCAACACATACCTCCGTCACCTGACCTATCTCATTCCCTAACAGGAGATCCAACACTGCCCCTTCTCTAGTTGGTGCCTCTATGTATTGCTGCAAAAAACTATCTTGCACACATTTTACAAACTCCAAACCATCCAGCCCTTTTACAGAATGGGCTTCCCAGTCTATGTGTGGAATATTAAAATCTCCCACAATCGCAACCTTGTGCTTACTACAAATATCTGCTACCTCCTTACAAATTTGCTCCTCCAATTCTCACTCCCCATGAGGTGGCCTATAATACACCCCTATAAGCGTTACTACACCTTTCCTATTCCTCAATTCCACCCAAATAGCCTCCCTAGACGAGCCCTCTAATCTATCCTACCAGAGCACCGCTGTAATATTTTTTCAGACAAGCAATGCAACACCTCCCCCTCTTGTCCCTCCAATCCTATCACACCTGAAGCAACAAAAATCCAGGAATATTTAGTTGCTAATCACACCCCTCCTGCAACCACGTTTCACTAATAGCTACAACATCATACTTCCAGATATCAATCCATGCTCTAAGTTTATCTACTTTCTTATAGTCCACCTCGCATTAAAATAAGTGTCTCCTCATTATGTCTCCTCTCATCCTCCTTCTCTCCAAAGAGTAAAGCCCTAGCTCCCTTAATCTCTGATCATAATGCATACTCTCTGAACCAGGCAGCATCCTGGTAAATCTCCTCTGTACCCTTTCCAGTGCTTCCACATCCTTCCTATAGTGAGGCGACCAGAACTGGACACAGTATTCCAAGTGTGGCCTAACCAGAGTTTTATAGAGCTGCATCATTACATCGTGACTCTTAAACTCTATCCCTCGACTTATGAAAGCTAACACCCCATAAGCTTTCTTAACTACCCTATCCACCTGTGAGGCAACTTTCAGGGATCTGTGGACATGTACCCCGAGATCCCTCTGCTCCTCCACACTACCAAGTATCCTGCCATTTACTTTGTACTCTGCCTTGGAGTTTGTCCTTCCAAAGTGTACCACCTCACACTTCTCCGGGTTGAACTCCATCTGCCACTTCTCAGCCCACTTCTGCATCCTATCGATGTCTCTCTGCAATCTTCGACAATCCTCTACACTATCTACAACACCACCAACCTCTGTGTCATCTGCAAACTTGCCAACCTACCTTTCTAACCTGACATCCAGGTTGTTAATAAAAATCACGAAAAGTAGAGGTCCCAGAACCGATTCCTGTGGGACACCATTAATCACAACCCTCCAATCCGAATGTACTCCCTCCATCACGACTCTCTGCTTTCTGCAGGCAAGCCAATTCTGAATCCACCTGGCTAAACGTCCTTGGATTCCATGCCTTCTGACTTTCTGAATAAGCCTACCGTGTGGAACCTTGTCAAGTGCCTTACTAAAATCCATATAGATCACATCCACTGCACTACCCTCATCTATATGCCTGGTCACCTCCTCAATGAACTCTATCAGGCTTGTCAGACACGATCTGCCTTTCACAAAGCCATGCTGACTGTCCCTGATCGGACCATGATTCTCTAAATGCCCATAGATCCTATCTCTAAGAATCTTTTCCAACAGCTTTCCCACCACAGACGTAAGGCTCACTGGTCTATAATTACCCGGACTATCCCCGCTACCTTTTTTGAACAAGGGAACAACATTCGTCTCCCTCCAATCCTCCGGTACCGTTCCTGTGGATAACGAGGACTTAAAGATCCTATCCAGAGGCTCAGCAATCTCTTCCCTCGCCTCGTAGAGCAGCCTGGGGAATATTCCGTCAGGACCCGGGGACTTATCCATCCTAATGTATTTTAACAACTCCAACACCTTCTCTCACTTAATATCAGCATGCTCCAGAACATCCAACTCACTCATATTGTCCTCACCATCATCAAGTTCCCTCTCATTGGTAAATAAAGAAGAGAAGTATTCATTGAGGACCTCGCTAACTTCCACAGCCTCCAGGCACATCTTCCCACCTTTATCTCTGATCGGTCCTACCTTCACTCCTGTCATCCTTTTTTTCTTCACATAATTGAAGAATGCCTTGGGGTTTTCCTTTACCCTACTCACCAAGGCCTTCTCATGCCCCCTTCTTGCTCTTCTAAGCCCCTTCTTAAGCTTCTTTCTTGCAACCCTATATTCCTCAATAGACCCATCTGATCCTTGCTTCCTAAACCTCATGTATGCTGCCTTCTTCCACCTGACTAGATTTTCCACCTCACTTGTCACCCATGGTTCCTTTACCCTACCATTCTTTATCTTCCTCACTGGGACAAATTTATCCCTAACATCCTGCAAGAGATCTCTAAACATCGACCATATGTCCATAGTACATTTCCCTGCAAAAACATCATCCCAATTCACACCCGCAAGCTCTAGACTTATGGCCTCATAATTTTCCCTTCCCCAATTAAAAATTTTCCTGTCCTCTCTGATTTTATTCTTTTCCATGATAATGCTAAAGCCCAGGGAGCGGTGGTCACTGTCCCGCAGATGCTCACCCACTGAGAGATCTGTGACCTGACCCGGTTCGCTACCACATACTAGATCTAGTATGGTATTCCCCCTAGTTGGCCTGTCAACATACTGTGAGAGGAATCCGTCCTGGACACACTTAAAAAACTCTTCCCCATCTAAACCATTGGAACTAATCAGGTGCCAATCAATATTAGGGAAGTTAAAGTCACCCATGATAACAACCCTGTTATTTTTGCACCTTTCCAACATCTGCCTCACAATCTGCTCATCTGTATCTCTGCTGCTACCAGGGGGCCTATAGAATACTCCCAATAGAGTAACTGCTCCCTTCCTGTTCCTGACTTCCACCCATACTGACTCAAAAGAGGATCCTGCTACATTACCCACCCTTTCTGTAGCTGTAATACTATCCCTGACCAGTAATGCCACCCCTCCTCCCCTTTTCCCCCCTCTCTATCCCATTTAAAGCACTGAAATCCAGGAATATTGAGAATCCATTCCTGCCCTGGTGCCAGCCAAGTCTCTGTAATGGCCACTATATCATAATTTCATATATGTATCCAAGCTCTCAGTTCGTCACCTTTGTTCCTGATGCTTCTTGCATTGAAGTACACGCACTTTAGCCCTTCTACCTTACTAGCTTTACACCCCTTATTCTGCTTCTCTTTCCTCAAAGCCTCTTTATGTGTTAGATCCGGCTTTACTCCATGCACTATACTTGCAGTTCTTGCATGACCTTTATCCTCCTCCTCCACCTCACTATCTGCTCTAACACTCTGGCTCCCCTCCCCTTGCAAATCTAGTTTAAACCCCAAGTTTTAGGGGTTTTAATCTAGTTTTAATCTAGTTTAAAGATCAGCAGACAGACAGACAACCAGGCAGATAGATGGACGGATGGACAGACGACAGGCAGGTAGATCAGCAGGCGGATAGACATACAGACTGGTAGATAGACAGATACATAGGGAGGCAGACAGATAAATAGTTAGACGGACAGATGAATGGCAGGCAGATAAACAGAGAGATGACAGAGAAATGACAGAGAGTCATATAGACAGATATACAGACAGACAGATATATGGAGAGATGGAGGTAGACTGCTGGACCACCAGATAGATAGACAGACAGACAGACGGACATGTAGACAGACAGAGACAGATAGACGGACAGGAAGACAGATAGCTGGATGTTCAGTTAGTTAGATAGACAGATCGACAGATCAATAAATCAGTAGTCAGATATATAGACAGACCTAGATAGACAGACAGGCAGATAGATCGACAAATAGATAAACGGGGACAGTTTGATAGACAAAGTGATATATACACATATAGATAGTTAGACAGACAGATGGATAGACAGACTGAGAGTCAGATAGACAGACATACAGTTAAATAGATAGACAGAGAGGTAAACAGAGGAAAATGTAGACAGACAGTTAGATAATTAGAGAGGCAGGCAAGGCAGACAGACAGGCAGCTAGGCATACTGATTGCTTGATAGATAGATAGATACATAGATAGACAGACAGATAGATAGAGAGATAGAGAGAACAACAGATAGAGAAACAGATAGACAGACAGACAGATAGATATACAGATAGATGGATAGATAGACAGGCTCATAGATAAACAGACAGATAGATAAAGAGATAGATAAGCAGATGGATAGATAAACAGGCAGACATTCAGAGAGACAGACGGACAGAGATACAGATGGACAGACATACAGAGAGACAGACGGCAGACAGACTGACAGACATACAGAGAGAGACAGACGGACAGACATACAGAGAGAGACAAATGGGCAGACATACAGAGAGAGAGGCAGGCAGACAGACGGACAGACATACAGAGGGAGAGGCAGGCATACAGACAGACAGACATACAGAGAGAGAAGCAGACAGACAGACATACAGAGAGACAGATAGACAGATTGACGGACTGACAAACAGAGAAACAGGCAGATGGACCGACATAGACAGAGAAAGACAGACAGACAGACAGACAGACAAACCAACATACAGAGCAACAGACGGACAGGTAAACACACATGCAGAGAGACAGACAGACAGAGAGACGGATTGACATACAGAGAGATAGACAGACAGATCGACATACAGAGAGATAAACAGACAGGTCGACATACAGAGAGATAGATAGACACGTTGACATACAGAGAGATAGACAGAAAGATTAGCGTACAGAGGATAAACAGACAGATCGACACAGAGAGAGACAAACAGACCGACATACACTGAGACAGACAGACAGAGGGATGGAAATACAGAGAGATAGACAGACAGATAGACGGACCGAAATACAGAGAAATACACAGACAGACGGACCGACATACAGAAAGACAGTCAGAGCAACATACAGACAGACTGAAATACAGAGAGACAGCCAGATGGACCGACATACAGAGAGAAAGACGGATAGACAGGCGGACCGAAATACAGATAGATAGACGGCTGGATAGATGGACTAACATACAGAGTGATAGACAGACTGACAGACCAATCAACATACAGAGAAATTGACAGACAGACAGATCGACATACAGAGAGATAGACAGACAGAGCGACATACAGTGAGATAGAGAGACAGATCGACATACAGAGAGACAAACAGACAGACTGACCGACATACTGAGAGATAGAGATAAAACCAGTTGGATCGATATACAGAGAGACAGACAGACAGACAGACGGTCCGACATGCATAACGATAGACAGACAGACAGATAGACTGACATACAGAGAGATAGATAGATAGAGAGATCGACAGAGAGAGAGAGAGAGAGGCAGACAGATTGACATACAGAGAGATAGACAGACAGATCGATATACAGATAGACAGACAGACCGATATAAAGAGAGATAAATGGACAGACAGACCGACCGACATACAGAGAGACAGTCAGACAGAAGGACCGATATTCAGAAAGAGAGACCAAGCAACATACAGAGAGACAGCCAGACGGACTGAAATACAGAGAGACAGACAGACGGACCGACATACAGAGAGACAGACGGACAGACAGACAGACCGAAATACAGATAAATAGACAGCCAGATAGATGGACTAAAATACAGAGTGATAGATAGACTGACAGACCAACCAACATACGGAGCGATTGACAGACAGACAAGTCGACATACAGCGAGATAGACAGAGAGACAGATCGAAACACAGATAAATAGACAGACAGACCGACATACAGAGAGACAGTCAGACAGACAGACGGACCAAAATACAGACAGATAGACAGCCAGATAGATGGACTAAAATACAGAGTGATAGACAGACCGACAGAGCAACCAACCTACAGAGAGACCGACATACAGCGAGATAGACAGAGAGACACATCGAAACACAGATAAATAGACAGACAGATTGATATACAAAGAGACAGATGGACTGACATACAGAGAGATAGAGATAAAACCAATTGGATCGATATACAGAGAGACAGACAGACGGTCTGACATACCGAGAGATACACAGACAGACAGACGGTCCGACATGCAGCCAGATCGAAACACAGATAAATAGACAGACAGATCGACATACAGAGAGATAGAGATAAAACCAGTTGCATCGATATGCAGAGAGATAGACCAACAGACAGACGGACCGACATACCGAGAGATACACAGACAGACAGACGGTCCGACATGCATAGAGATAGACAGACAGACAGACGGACAGAGAGATAGATGGATAGAGAGATCAACAGAGAGAGGTAGAGAGAGAGAGAGAGATTCACATACAGAGAGATTGACAGACAGACCGACAAAAAGAGAGATAGAAGGACAGACAGGCAGACCGACAAAAAGAGAGATAGATGGACAGACAGGCAGACCGACAAAAAGAGAGATAGATGGACAGACAGGCAGACCGACATACAGACAGATCAACATACAGAGAGACAGACAGAGAGTCAGATAGACATAGAGAGAGATAGACAGAGAGACAGATCGACATACAGATAAATAGACAGACAGATCGACATACAGAGAGATAAACAGACAGATCGACATAGAGAGAGACAGACAGACGGACTGACCCTCATACAGAGAGATAGACAGACCGACAGTCCAACATTCAGAGAGACAGACAGACAGAAGGACCAACATTCAGAAAGACAGACGAAACAACATACAGAGAGACAGCCAGTCGGACCGAAATACAGATAGATAGACAGCCAGATAGATGGACTAAAATACAGAGTGATAGGCAGACTGACAGACCAACCAACATACAGAGAGATTGACAGACAGACAGATCGACATATAGCGAGATAGACAGAGAGACAGATCGAAACATAGATAAATAGACAGACAGATCGACATACAGAGAGACAGACGGACCGACATACAGAGAGACAGTCAGACAGAAGGACCCACATTCAGAAAGACAGACAAAGCAACATACAGAGAGACAGCCAGACGGACTGAAATACAGAGAGACAGACAGATGGAGCGAAACACAGAGAGACAGACAGACGGACCAAAACACAGAGAGACAGACAGCCAGATAGATGGACTAACATACAGAGTGATTGACAGACTGACAGAACAACTAACATACAGAGAGATTGACAGACAGCCAGATCGAAACACAGATAAATAGACAGACTGATTGACATACAGAGAGATAGAGATAAAACCAGTTGCATCGATATGCAGAGAGATAGACCAACAGACAGATGGACTGACATACCGAGAGATACACAGACAGACAGATGGTCCGACATGCATAGAGATAGTTAGATTGACAGACGGACTGACATACAGAGAGATGGACAGATAGAGAGATCGACAGAGAGACAGACAGACAGATCGACATACAGAGAGATAGACAGACAGACGGACATACAGACAGATCAACATACACAGAGATAGACAGAGTGTCAGATAGACATAGAGAGAGATAGATAGAGAGACAGATCGACATACAGATAAATAGAGAGAGAGGTCGACATACAGAGAGATAAACAGACAGATCGACATAGAGAGAGACAGACAGACAAACAGACGGTCTGACCGTCATACAGAGAGACAGACAGACCGACGGTCCGACATACAGAGAGACAGACAGACAGACGGACCAACATACAGAGAGACAGTCAGACAGAAGGACCGACATTCAGAAAGACAGACAAAGCAACATACAGAGAGAGACAGCCAGACGGACTGAAATACGGAGAGACAGACACACGGACTGACATACAGAGAGACAGACGGACCGAAATACAGATAGATAGACAGCCAGATAGATGGACTAAAATACAGAGTGATAGACAGACTGACAGACCAACCAACATACAGAGAGATTGACAGGCAGACAGATCAACATACAGAGAGATAGACAGACAGATCAACATACAGCGAGTTAGACAGAGAGACAGATCGACATACAGAGCGACAGACCAACCAACATTCAGGGAGACAAACAGACAGACGGACCGACATACAAAGAGATGGAGATAAAACCAGTTGGATCGATGTACAGAGAGATAGACAGACAGACAGACGGAACAACATACCGAGAGATATGCAGACAGACAGACGGTCCAACATGCATAGAGATAGACAGACAGACAGACGGACAGACATACAGACAGATAGACAGATAGAGAAGTCGACAGAGATAGAGAGACACAGACAGATTGACATACAGAGAGATAGACAGACAGGCCGACATAAAAAGTGATAGACTGATGGGAAGTCCGACATACAGACAGATCAACATACAGAGAGAAAGACAGACAGGCAGATAGACATAGAGAGAGACAGACAGAGAGACAGATCGGCATACAGAGAGATAGACAGTGAGACAGATCGAAACACAGATAAATAGACAGACAGATCGACGTTTAGAGAGATAGACAGAGAGACAAATCGACATACAGAGAGATCGACAGACTGACAGACAAATCAACATACAGACAGAAAGACAGAGAGGCAGATAGACATAGAGAGAGATAGACAGGAGACATACCGACATACAGATGTAGACAGAGAGATCGATATAGAGATAGACAGACAGACAGACGGCCGGAAATACAGAGAGATAGATAGACAGACAGACGGACCTACAGACAGAAAGACACACAGACAGACAGACGCTCGGACATACAGAGAGATAGACAGAGAGACGGATCAAAACACAGATAAAGAGACAGACAGATCGACATACAGAGAGATAGACAGACACATCGACATACAGCGAGATCAACATACAGAGAGATAGACAGAGAGTCAGATAGACAGAGAGAGATCTACAGAGAGACAGATCAACATACAGATAAATAGACAGACAGATGGACATAGAGTGAGATAAACAGACAGATCGATATAGAGAGACACAGACAGACAGGCGGACAGGCTGTCATATAGAGAGACAGACAGACCGGCAGTCCGACATACAGAGAGACAGACAGACAGATGGACCAACATACAGAGAGACAGCCAGACAGAAGGACCGACATTCAGAAAGGCAGACAAAGCAACATATAGAGTGACAGCCAGACGGACTGACATATAGAGAGACAGACGGACAGGTACACGGACCGAAATAAAGATAGATACATAGACAAACAGACGGTCCGACATGCATAGAGATTGTCAGACAGACAGACGGACTGACATACAGAGAGATAGACATATAGAGAGATCGACAGAGAGAGAGACAGACAGACAGACAGACAGACCGACATAAAGAGAGATAGACTGACGAAAAGTCCGACATACAGACAGATCAACATACAGAGAGAAAGACAGTGCAACAGATCGAAACACAGATAAATAGACAGACAGATCGACGTACAGAGAGATAGACAGAGAGACAGGCTGACATTCAGAGAGTTAGAGATAAAACCAGTTGGATCGAGATACAGAGAGATAGACAGACAGACAAAAGGTCCGACATGCATAGAGATAGACGGACAGACAGACGGACTGACATACAGAGAGATAGACAGGCAGACAGACCGACATACAGACAGATCAACATACAGAGAGATAGACAGAGAGTCAGATAGACATAGAGAGAGATAGACAGACAGATGGATATACAGAGATATAGACAGACAGACCGACATACAGAGAGATAGACAGACAGACAGATCGACATACAGAGAGACAGACAAATCGACATACAGAGAGATAGACAGACAGACCCACATACAGAGAGTTAGACAGATCGACATACAGAAAAATAGACAGACAGATCGACATACAGAGAGATAAACAGACAGATTGACATAGAGAGAGACAGACAGACAGACGGATCGACTGTCATACAGAGAGACAGACAGACCGACGGTCCGACGTACAGAGAGACAGACAGACGGACCGACGTACAGAGAGACAGTCAGACAGAAGGACCGACATTCAGAAAGACAGACAAAGCAACATACAGAGAGACAGCCAGATGGACTGAAATACAGAGAGACAGACGGACAGGTACACGGACCGAAATAAAGATAGGTACAAAGACGGACAGACGGTCCGAAATACAGAGACACAGGCAGACAGACGGACCGACATGCAGAGTGAGAAACGGACAGTCCGACATACAGAGAGACAGACAGACGGACTGATGTACAGGGACAGAGACAGACAGACAGTGGACCGACATACAGAGAGACAGACAGACAGACGGACCGACATACAGAGAGACAAAGAGACAGATGGATTGACATACAGAAAGACAGACAGCCAGATGGGACGACATACAGAGAGACAGACAGATCGACATACAAACAGACAGACAGGTGGACCGACATAGAGAGAGACAGAAGGACAGATTGACATACAGAGAGACAGACAGACAGATCGACAGACAGAGAGAGACAAATCGATATACGGAGAGATAGCCAGATGCACAGATCGAGATACAGAGAGAAAAACGGACAGATCGATATACAGTGAGATGAACAAAAAGACAAATCGACATACAGAGAGATAGACAGACATATTAGCATACAGAGGAGAAACAGGCAGATCGACATAGAGAGAGAGAGAGAGAGAGAGACAGACGATGCTACATACCTAGAGACAGACGGTCCGAAATACAGAGAGACAGTCAGACAGACGGTCCTAAATACAGAGAGACAGACAGACAGACGGTCTGAAATACAGAGAGGCAGACAGACAGAGCGACCAACAAATAGAGACACCGGCAGAGAGACAGGCCAACAGACAGAGAGACAGAGAGACAGGCAGGTGGATCGATATGCAGTGATAGACAGACAGACAGACGGACGGAAATACAGAGAGATAAACAGACAGGCAGACGGACGGACATACAGAGAGATACACCTACAGACAGACGGTTCGACATACAGATAGACAAACAGACGGACGGACATACAGAGAGACAGACGGACAGACCAACATACAAAGAGACAGACAGATGGACTGACATACAGAAACAGAGTCAGACAGACAGATGGACTGACATACAGAGACACAGGCAGACAGACGGACCCACATATAGAGAGTCAGACAGTCAGATCGAGATAGAGAGACACAGACAGACAGATGGATTGACAAAGAGAGACAGACAGACAGATAGACCAACATACAGAGAGACAGACAGATCGACAAACAGAGAGATAGACAGATGGATCGACATATAGAGAGATAGATATACAGATAGTCAGACAGAGAGACATACAGAGAGATGGACAGATAGAGAGATCGAGATACAGTGAGATAGACGGACTGATCGACATATGGAGAGACAGACAGACAGATCGACATACAGAGATATAGACAGACAGATTAGCATACAGAGGATAAACAGACAGATCGACATAGAGAGAGACAGAAAGACGGACTGACATATATAGAGACAAATAGACGGAAATACAGAGAGACAGACAGACAGAAGGACCGACCGACATACAGAGAGACAACAGACAGACGGACCAACATACAGAGAGATAGAGAGACAAACAGATGGATCGATAGGCAGAGAGATAGACAGACAGACGGACCGACATACAGAGAGATAGACAAACAGACCGACATACAAAGAGATAGATAGACAGACAGACAGATCAACATACAGGGAGATATACAGCGAGGCAAATAGACATATAGAGTGAGATAGACAGAGAAACAGATCAACATACAGAGAGACAGATCGAAACACAGATAAATAGACAGATCGACATGCAGAGAGACAGATGGACCATCATACAGAGAGACAGACAGACGGACCGACATACAGAGAGACAGACGGACCGACATACAGAGAGACAGGCAGACAGACAGATGGACCGAAATACAGGTAGATAGACAGCCAGAAAGATCGACATACAGAGAGATAGACCGAGAGACAGACGGTCCGACATATAGAGAGACAAACAGACAGACTGACAGACATACAGAGTGATAGGGAGACAAACAGGTGAACCGATGTACAGAGATATAGACAGACAGACAGATGGACCGACATACAGAGAGAGAGATAGATTGAAACACAGATAAATAGAAAGACAGATCGTCATACAGAGAGATAAACAGACAGATCAATATAGGGAGAGCGACAGACAGACAGACGAAC
This sequence comes from Mobula hypostoma, assembly GCF_963921235.1. NCBI lineage: Eukaryota > Metazoa > Chordata > Chondrichthyes > Myliobatiformes > Myliobatidae > Mobula > Mobula hypostoma. The sequence goes on from NC_086110.1 coordinate 1,949,262, forward strand.
TGATCTACATACAGAGAGACAGACAGACAGACGGACCGACATACAGAGACACCGATGACTGACATACAGAGACACCGACAGACCGACGACCGACATACAGAGAGACAGACAGCCACTCGGACCTGAATACAGAGAGACAGACAGACCGACCGACTACAGAGAGACAGGCGGACAGACAGACAGACCGAAATACAGATAGATAGACAGCCAGACAGATCGACATACGGAGAAATAGACTGAGAGACAGACATACAGAGCGATAGAGAGACAAACAGATGGACTGATGTACAGAGATATAGACAGACAGACAGACAGATGGACCGACGTACAGAGATAGACAGAGAGACAGATCGAAACACAGATAAATAGAGAGACAGATCATCATACAGAGAGATAGACAGACAGATCGACATACAGAGAGATAAACAGACAGGTCGACATAGAGAGAGATAGACAGAGAGACGGACGGACCGACATATAGAGAGACAAACAGACAGACTGACAGACATACAGAGCGATAGGGAGACAAACAGGTGGACCGATGTACAGAGATATAGACAGACAGACGGACCGACATACAGAGAGAGAGACAGATCGAAACACAGATAAATAGAAACACAGATCATCATACAGAGAGATAAACAGACAGATCGATATAGGGAGAGCGACAGACAGACAGACGGACTGATCTACATACAGAGAGACGGACAGACAGACGGACCGACATACAGTGAGACAGACGGGCAGACCGACATACAGGGAGATAGACAGACAGATAGACAGACAGACTGACAGACATACAGAGAGAAAGACGGACAGATCAACATACAGAGAGATAGACAGATGGACCAACAGATAGAGAGACAGGCAGACCGAAGGACCGACATGCAGAGAGTCAGACAGACGGACTGACATACAGAGACACAGACAGACAGATGGATTGACATAGAGAGAGACAGACAGACAGATGGACTGACATACAGAGAGACGGACAGATCGACAGACAAAGAGACAGACAGGCGGAACGACATAGAGAGAGACAGAAACACAGATCTACATACAGAGAGACAGACAGACAGATTAGCATACAGGGGATAAACAGACAGATCAACATAGAGAGAGACAGACAGACGGACCAACATACAGGGGTGTAGACAGACAGACGGACGGAAATACAGAGAGATACACAGACAGACAGACGGCCCGACATACAGAGAGATAGACAGACAGATGGACATACAGTGAGACAGACAGACAGACGGACCGACATACAGAGAGACAGACAGCCACACTGACTGAAATACAGAGGGACAGACAGGCGGACCGACATACAGAGAGACAGACGGGCAGACCGACATACAGAGAGACAGACAGATCGACATAGAGAGAGATAGACAAACAGACCAACATTAAGAGAGATAGATAGACAGACAGACCGACATACAGACAGATCAACATACAGGGAGATAGGCAGAGAGGGAGATAGGCATAGAGAGAGATAAACAGAGGGACAGATCGACATACAGAGAGATAGACAGACAGATTAGCATACAGAGTATAAAGAGACAGATCGACATAGGGAGAGACAGACAGATGGACCGACATACAGAGAGACGGACGGACCGAAATACAGAGAGACAGACAGACAGACGGACCGACCGACATACAGAAAGACAGGCAGAGAAACGGACCGACATATAGGGAGACAGACGGACCTATATACAGAGAGACAAACAGAGAGACGGACCGACATACAGAAAGACAGACATTCCGACATACAGAGAGATAGAGAGACAAGCAGATGGATCGATATACAGAGATATAGACAGACAGACGCAAGGACTGCCATGCAGAGACAGAGACAGACAGACAGATGCACCGACATACAGAGAGACAGACAGACAGACCGTCATACAGAGATACAGACAGACAGCCCGACCGACATATAGACAGACAGACAGATCAAAAGACATACAGAGAGACAGACAACAGGAATTCTGCAGATGCTGGAAATTCAAGCAACACACATAAAAGTTGCTGGTGAACGCAGCAGGCCAGGCAGCATCTCTAGGAAGAGCTGCAGTCGACGTGTCAGGCTGAGACCCTTCGTCAGGACTAACTGAAGAAGAGTGAGTAAGGGATTTGAAAGTGGGAGGGGGAGGGGGAGATACAAAATGATAGGAGAAGACAGGAGGGGGAGGGACGGAGCCAAGAGCTGGACAGGTGATACGCAAAAGGGATACGATAGGATCATGGGACAGGAGGTCCGGGAAGAAAGACAAGGGCGGGGGGACCCAGAGGATGGGCAAGGGGTATAGTCAGAGGGACAGAGGGAGAAAAAGGAGAGTGAGAGAAAGAATGTGTGCATAAAAATAAGTAACAGATGGGGTACGAGGGGGAGGTGGGGCATTAGCGGAAGTTAGAGTAGTCGATGTTCATGCCATCAGGTTGGAGGCTACCCAGACGGAATATAAGGTGTTGTTCCTCCAACCTGAGTGTGGCTTCATCTTTACAGTAGAGGAGGCCGTGGATAGACATGTTAGAATGGGAATGGGATGTGGAATTAAAATGTGTGGCCACTGGGAGATCCTGCTTTCTCTGGCGGACAGAGCGTAGATGTTCAGAAAAGCGGTCTCCCAGTCTGCGTCGGGTCTTGCCAATATATAGAAGGCCACATCGGGAGCACCGGACGCAGTATATTGCCCCAGCCGACTCACAGGTGAAGTGTCGCCTCACCTGGAAGGACTGTTTGGGGCCCTGAATGGTGGTAAGGGAGGAAGTGTAAGGGCATGTGTAACACTTGTTCCGCTTACACGGATAAGTGCCAGGAGGGAGGTCAGTGGGGAGGGATGGGGGGGACGAATGGACAAGGGAGTTGCGTCGGGAGCGATCCCTGCGGAATGCAGAGAGAGGCGGGGAGGGAAAGATGTGCTTAGTGGTGGGATCCCGTTGGAGGTGGCGGAAGTTACGGAGAATAATATGTTGGACCCGGAGGCTGGTGGGTTGGTAGGTGAGGACCAGGGGAACCCTATTCCCAGTGGGGTGGCGGGAGGATGGCGTGACGGCAGATGTACATGAAATGGGGGAGATGCGTTTAAGAGCAGAGTTGATAGTGGAGGAAGGGAAGCCCCTTTCTTTAAAAAAGGAAGACATCTCCCTCGTCCTAGAATGAAATGCCTCATCCTGAGAGCAGATGCGGCGGAGACAGAGGAATTGCGAGAAGGGGATGGCGTTTTTGCAAGAGACAGGGTGAGAAGAGGAATAGTCCAGATAGCTGTGAGAGTCAGTCGACTTATAGTAGACATCAGCTGTCTCCAGAGACAGAGACAGAAAGATCTAGAAAGGGGAGGGAGGTGTCAGAAATGGACCAGGTAAACTTGAGGGCAGGGGGAAAGTTGGTGGCAAAGTCAATAAAGTCAACGAGCTCTGCATGCGTGCAGAAAGCAGCACCAATGCAGTTGTCGATGTAGCGAAGGAAAAGTGGGGGACAGATACCAGAATAGGCACGGAACATAAATTGTTCCACAAAGCCAACAAAAAGGCAGGCATAGCTAGGTCCCATACGGGTGCCCATAGCTACACCTTTAGTTTGGAGGAAGTGGGAGGAGCCAAAGGAGAAATTATTAAGAGTAAGGACTAATTCAGCTAGACGGAGCAGAGTGGTGGTAGAGGGGAACTGATTGGGTCTGGAATCCAAGAAGAAGCGTAGAGCTTTGAGACCTTCCTGATGGGGGATGGAAGTATATAGGGACTGGACATCCATGGTGAATTTAGAAGTGTCACGAACATAGGCCGGAAGGGATTGAACAAAGGGGGATAAAACCGTGTCAAGGTATGCAGAAACGAGTTCGGTGGGGCAGGAGCAAGCTGAGACAATAGGTCGGCCAGGACAGGCAGGTTTGTGGATCTTGGGTAGGAGGTAGAAACGGGAAGTGCAAGGTGTGGGAACTATAAGGTTGGTAGCAGTGGTTTTAGAAGTGTCACGAACAGAGAGACAGACAGATCGACATACAAAGAGACAGACAGGCAGACGGACATAGAGAGACATTGAAAGACTGATCGACATAGAGAGAGACAGACAGATATACAGACGGATCAGCATACAGAGAAAACGACAGATGGATTGACATATAGATAGGTAGACAGACAGACAGAGAGATAAACAGACAGACAGATCGTCATACAGAGAGATAGACAGACAGATAGCATACAGGTGATGAACAGACAGATCGACATAGAGAGAGAGAGACAGACAGACAAACGGACTGACATACAGAGACAGAGACAGACGGACAGATGGACCGACATACAGATTGACAGACGGACGGTCCGACATACAGACAGACAGACAGACAGATGGAAAGACATACAGAGAGACAGACAGACAGACGGCCCGACATACAAGGAGAAAGACCAACTGACATACAGAAAGACAAAGAGACAGGCGGGCCAACATACAGTGAGATAGAGAGACAAACAGATGGACCGATATACAGAGAGATACACAGACAGACAGATGGTCCGACATGCAAAGAGACAGACAGACAGAAGGACAGACCTACAGGGTGACAGACGGAGAGACCTGACATAGAGGGAGACAGACAGACGGACTGACATACAAAGACAGAGACAGACGGACCGACATACAGCGAGACAAACAGACAGCCAGACCGACATACAGAGAGACAGACAGACATACGGATTGACATACAGAGAGACAGACAGGCAGACCGACATAGAGAGAGACAGAAAGACGGATCAGCATACAGAGAGACAGGCAGACAGATCAACAAACAGAGAGATAGACGGATAGATTGACCTAAACAGAGATAAACAGACAGACAGATCGACATCTAGAGATATAGACTGACACATTAGCATACAGAGTATAAACAGGCACATCGACTTAGAAAGAGACAGACCGACGGGCCGACATACATAGAGACAGTCGGACAGAAATACAAAGAGACAGACAGACAGACGGACCGATGGACATACAGAGAGACAGGCAGAGAGATGGGCATTCATACAGAGATACAGACGGACTGACATACAGAGAGATAGAGAGACAAAAAGATGGATCAATATGCAGAGACCAACATACAGAGAGATACACAGACAGACAGGTGGTCTGACATACAGAGAGACGGACCGACATAAAGTGAGAAAGACCGACGGACCTACAGAAAGATAAACAGACAGACGGACCGACATACAGCAAGATAGAGAGACAAAGAGATCGACCGATATACAGAGAGATACACAGACAGACAGACGGTCCGACATACAGAGAGACAGACAGACAGAAGGACCGACATACAGGGTGACAGACGGACAGACCGACATACAAAGAGACAGACAGATGGATGGACATACAGAGACAGAGACAGACAGAGAGATGGACCGACATACAGTGAGAGAGACAGACAGTCGGACCGACATACAGAGAGACAGACAGGCAGACAGACGGATTGACATACAGAGAGACAGACAGACAGATGGAAAGACATACAGGGAGAAAGACGGACAGAAGACCGATATATAGAGAGACAGGCAGATGAACATACAAAGAGACAGACAGGCGGACCGACATAGAGAGAGGCAGAAAGACAGATCAACATACAGAGATAAACAGACAGACAGATCGACATACAGGGACACAGACTGACAGATTGGAATACAGTGTTTAAACAGACGGAACGACATAGAGAGAGACAGACAGACAGACCGATATACAGACAGATCAACATACAGCGAGGTAGACAGAGACGCAGATAAACACAGAGAGAGACAGACAGACTGACATACAGAGAGATAGAGAGACAAACAGATGGATCGATATGCAGAGATATAGACAGTCAGACAGACAGACTGACCGACGTACAGAGAGTTATACAAAGAGACAGATCGAAACACAGAAGACAGACAGATTGGCATACAGAGACATAAACAGATCGACCGACATACAGAGAGACTGACAGACAGACGTACCGACATACAAAGAAACCGACAGACAGACGGACCGACATACAGAGAGACAGACAGACAGACGTATTGACATACTGAGAGACAGACAGACAGATAGATGGACAGACATGCAGAGAGACAGACATACATATGGACCGACATACAGAGAGACATAAAGATCGAAATACAAAGAGACAGACAGGCGGACCGACATATAGAGAGACAGAATGACAGACACATCGACATACAGAGAAACAGACTGACAGATCGACATACGGAGAGATAGACAGACAGTCAGATCGACATACAGAGATAAACAGACAGACAGATCGATACAGGGATACAGACTGACAGATTAGCATACAGAGGATAAACAGTGAGATCGCCATAGAGAGAGACAGACGGTCCGACATACATAGAGACAGACGGACCGACAGACATACAGAGAGATAGGCAGGGAGACGGACCGACATACAGAGGTAGACAGACAGACAGACGGACGGAAAAACAGACAGATAGATAGACAGACAGATGTACCGACAAACAGAGAGATACACAAACAGACAGACGGTCGGTCATACAGAGTGATAGACAGACAGACAGACGGACTGACATACAGAGAGATAGATAGATAGACAGATCGACAGACAGAGAGATCGACATACAGAGATGGAGTAAACAGACAGATCGACATACAGAGAGATCGACAGCCAGTCCGACATAAAGAGAGATAGACAGACAGACCGATAAACAGACAGATCAACAGACGGAGACATAGACAGACAGGCAGGTAGACCCAGAGAGAGATAGACAGAGAGACAGATCGACATACAGAGAGATAGACAGACAAATCGACATAGAGAGAGATAGACAGACAGACGGACTGACCGACATACAGAGAGACAGACGGATAGTTTGGACCGAAATACAGAGAGACAGACAGACCGACGGACCGACGGACCGACCGACAGAGAGACAGATGGACCGATGTACAGAGAGACAAACAGACAGACGGACCGACATACAGTGAGATAGAGAGACAACCAGATGGATCAATATACAACGATATAGACAGACAGACAGACGTACAGAAAGATAGACAAAGAGACAGATCTAAACACACATCAATAGACAGACAGAACAGCATGCAGAGAGATAGACAGACAGATGGACATACAGAGAGACAGACGGACTGACCGACATACAAAGAGACAGAGAAATAGACAGACAGATGGACATAGAGAGAGACAGAGAGACAGACAGACCAACTGATATACAAAGAGACAGACAGATAGACGGATTGACATACAGCGAGACAGATAGACAGACAGATAGTAAGACATACAGAGGGACAGACATACAGATGAAATGACATACAGAGGGTCAGGCAGATCAACACACAAAGAGAAAGACAAACTGACAGACATAGAGAGAGACAGACAGACAGATCAACATACAGAGAGACAGACAGACAGATCGACATACAGAGAAATAGACAGATGGATCGACATATAGAGAGATAGACAGACAGATCGACAGACAGAGAGATAGACAGACATATTAGCATACAGAGGATAAATAGACAGATCGACATAGAGAGAGACTGACCGACCGACATACAGAGAGACAGGCAGGGAGACGGACCGATATACAGAGAGACAGACAGACCGACATACAGAGTGACATACGCACAGACCGACATACAGAGAGACAGACAGACGGGCTGACATACAGAGACAGAGACAGACAGACAGATGGACCGGCTTACAGAGAGACAGACAGACAGACAGACAGATGGAAAGACATACAGAGAGACAGACAGACAGATGGACCGACATACAGAGAGGTAGACAGATGGATCGACCTATAGAGAGATAGACAGACAGACAGAGAGAGACAGATCGACGGACGGAGAGATGGACAGACAGGTAGATCGACATATGAGAGATAGACAGACAGATTCGCGTACAGAAGATAAACAGTCAGATCGACATACATAGAGACAGGCAGAGAGATAGACCGACATGCAGAGAGACAAACAGACAGAAGGACAGACATAAAGAGAGATTGAGAGACAAACAGACAGACAGACCGACATACAGTGAGATAGAGATACAAACAGGTGGATCAATGTACAGCAATATAGACAGACAGACAGACAGACAGATGGACCAATGTACAGAGAGATAGACAAAGTGAAAGATCTAAACACAGATTAATAGACAGGCAGAACGGCATACAGAGAGATGGACAGACAAATGGACATAGAGAGAGACAGAGAGACAGACGGACCGACCGATATACAAAGAGATAGACGGATTGACATACAGCGAGACAGACAGACAGACAGATGGAAAGACATACAGAGGGACAGACATACAGATGGAATGACATACAGAGGGTCAGGCAGATCAACATACAAAGAGAAAGACAGACTGACAGATGGAACGGAAATATAGAGAGATTGACAGACGGACCGACATATAGAGAGATACATAGACAGACAGATGGTCTGACATACAGAGAGACAGACAGACAGACGGACCGACATACAGAGTGACATACGCACAGACCGACATAGAGAGAGACAGACAGACGGACTGACATACAGAGACAGAGACACACAGACAGATGGACTGGCATACAGAGAGACAGACAGACAGACAGACAGATGGAAAGACATACAGAGAGACAGACAGACAGATGGACCGACATACAGAGAGATAGACAGATAGATCGAACTATAGAAAGTTAGACAGATAGACAGAGCGACAGACAGAGAGAGACAGCTAGACAGACAGACAGATTGACATATGTGAGATAGACAGACAGATTAGCATAGAGGATAAACAGTCAGATCGACATAGAGAGAGACAGACAGACGGACCGACATACGTAGAGACAGGCAGAGAGATAGACTGACATGCAGAGAGAAAGAGAGATTGACATACAAAGAGACAGACAGGCGGACTGGCATAGAGAAAGAGAGAAAGACAGATCGACATACAGAGAGACAGACAGACAGATCCACATACAGAGAGATGGACAGACAGTCCAACATAAGGAGAGATAGACAGACAGACAGACCGACAAAAGTCAGATCAACAGACAGAGATATAGACAGACAGGCAGATAGACATAGAAAGAGATAGACAGAGAGACAGATCGACATACAGAGAGAGAGAGACAAAGAGACAGATCAACACAGATAAATAGGCGACAGATCAACATACAAAGAGATAGACAGACAAATCGACATTGACAGAGACAGACAGACTGACGGACCGACATACAGAGAGACGGATGGACACACATACAGAGAGACAGACAGGCAGACTAACTGACATACCAAGAGACAGACAGACAAACGGAACGATATACAGGGTGACAGACAGAGCAACATACAGAGAGATAGCCAGACAGACTGAAATACAGAGAGACAGGCAGATGGACTAACATACATAGTGATAGACATACTGACAGACGGATTCACATACAGAGACAGACAGACAGACAGATGGAAAGACATACAGAGAGACAGACAGACAGATTTACCGACATACAGAGAGACAGACAGGTCGACATGCATAGAGACAGACAGGCGGACTGACATAGAGAGAGATAGACAGACAGACAGATCGAGATACAACGAGATAAGACAGATGGATTGACATATAGAGAGATAGACAGAGAGGCAAATCGACATACAGAGAGATTGACAGACAGATTAAGATACAGAGGATAAACAAACAGACCGACATACAGAGAGACAGTCAGAGAAACGGACCGACATACAGAGAGACAGACAGACAGAGGTACTGAGATACTGAGCGACAGACAGACAGACGGATTGACATACAGAAAGACAGACAGAGAGACCAATGGAAAAACATACAGAGAGACAAACAGACAGATAGACCAACATACGGAGAGACAGACAGATCGACATACAAAGAAACAGACAGGCTGACTGACATAGAGAGAGACAGGAAGACTGTTCGACATACAGAGAGATAGACAGACAGACAGACCGACATACAGAGAGATAGAGAGACAAACAGATGGACCGATATACAGAGATATCGACAGACAGACAGACGGTCCGTCATACAGAGAGACAGAAAGACAGATGGACAGACATACAGAGTGATAGACAGACAGACTGACGGACGGTCCCACATACAGACAGACTGACGGACGGTCCCACATACAGACAGACAGACAGACAGACGGACCGACAAACAGAGAGTTAAACAGACAGACAGACCGACATACAGAGAGATAGAGAAACAAACAGACAGATGGACCGACATACAGAGAGATAGAGAGACAAAAAGATGGATCGATATACAGAGATATAGACAGACAGACAGACGGACTGACATACAGAGAGCTATACTAATAGACAGATCGACATACAGAGAGACTGACAGTCAGGGAGATAGAAAGACATACAGAGAGACAGACAGACAGATGGACCGACATACAGAGAGACAAACAGATCGACATACAAAGAGATAGACAGATGGATCGACATACAGAGAAATGGACAGTCAGATTAGCATACTGTGGATAAACAAACAGATCGACATGGAGAGAAACAGACACACAGAAGGACCGACATACATAGGGACAGACGGAACAAAATACAGAGAGAGAGAGAGAGACAAACAGACGGACCGACATACAGAGAGATAGAGAGTCAAACAGATGGACCAATATACAGAGATATAGAGAGACAGACAGATAGACGGACCGATATACAGTGAGATAGACAGACAGACAGACAGACGGACGGGAATACAAAGAGAAAGAGAGTCGGACTGACATACAGAGAAGAGACAGACAGCCAGTGCACCGACATACATAGATACAGATGGACCGAAATACAGAGAGACAGACAGACAGACGGACCGACTGACATACAGAGAGACAAAAAGACAGACGGACCGACATACAGAGAGATAGACAGACAGACGGACCAACATACAGATTGACAGATGGATCGACATACAGAGACAGACAGGTCGACATACAAAGAGACAGACTGGCGGATCGACATAGAGGGAGACAGAAAGACAGATCGACATAGAGAGAGACAGACAGACAGGCAGATCGACATACAGAGAAATAGACAGATGGATCTACATATACAGAGATAGAGAGACAGACAGATGGATCGATATACAGAGGTATAGACAGACAGACAGGCAGACGGACAACATACAGAGAGATAAACATTCAGATAAACGGACCGACATACAGGATACAGATACACCGATCGACATACAGAGAGATAAACTGACAGACGGGTGGAAAGACATGCGGAGAGACAGACAAACAGATGGATCGACATACAGAGAGACAGACAGAGAGTGGGATTGAAATACAGACAGACAGACAGCTAGACAGATGGAAAGACATGCAGAGAGACAGACAGATGGATCGACATATAGAGAGATAGACAGACAGACAGATTGACATACAAGAGATAGACAGACAGATTAGCATGCAGAGGATAAACCGGCAGATCGATATAGAGAGAGACAGCCAGGCAGACGGTGCGACATACATAGAGGCAGACAGACAGACGGACCGACCGACATACAGAGAGACAGGCAGATGGATCGACATATAGAGAGATAGACAGACAGACAGATCGACAGACAGAGGGAGACAGATCAACATACGTTGAGATAGACAGACAGATCAACATACAGAGTGATAAACAGATAGACAAGTCGACAAACAGAGAGATAGACAGACAGATTAGCATATACAACATAAACAGTCAGATCGACATGGAGAGAGACAGACAGTCGGACCGATATACATAGAGACAACCAGACCGAAATGCAGAGAGACGGACAGAGTTAGACCGACCAATATACATAGAGACAGGCAAAGAGACGGACAGACATACTGAGAGATAGACGGACCGACACACAGAGAGACAAACGGACAGACGGACCGACATACAGAGAGATAGACAGACAGACGGATTGACGTAAAGAGAGACAGACAGATGGATCGATATACAGGGATATAGACAGACAGACAGACGGACAACATACAGAGAGATAGACAGACAGACGGATTGACGTACAGAGAGACAGACAGACAGATGGAAAGACATACAGAGAGACAGACAGACAGATGGAAAGACATACAGAGAGACAGACAGACAGATAGAAAGACATACAGGGAGACAGACAGACAGATGGACCGACATACAGAGAGACATACAGAGAGACGGATTGACATACAGAGAGACAGACAGACAGACAGATGCAAATACATACAGAAAGACAGACAGACAGATGGACCGACATACAGAGAGACAGACAGATGTATCAACATATAGAGAGATAGACAGACAAGGAGATAAACAGACAGGCAGATCGACATGCAAAGACTTAGACAGACAGCTACTGAGGATAGAGAGGCAGATCGATATAGAGAGAGACAGACAGACAGACGGACCGACATACAGGGAGACAAACAGACGGACAGACCGACATACAGAGAGATAGTGAGACTAACAGATGTGCCGACAAACAGAGAGATACAGAAAGAGACAGACTGTTGGACCGACATACAGAGAGACAGATGGACAGACATACAGAAAGACAGACAGAGCAACATACAGAGAGATAGCCAGATGGACTGAAATACAGAGAGGCAGACAGATGGACTAAGGTACAGAGTGATAGACAGTCTGACAGACGGATTCACATACAGAGACAGACAGACAGTCAGATAAATGGAAAGTCATACAGAGAGACAGAAAAACAGATCTACTGACATACAGAGAGACAGACAGATCGACATACAAAGAGACAGACATAGAGAGAGATAGACAGACAGATCGAGAAACAGAGATATAGACAGACAGATCGACATAAAGAGAGATAGACAGACAGACAGACAGATAGACCTACAGAGAAATAAACAGACAGACAGATCGACACACAGAGAGACAGAAAGATCGACATACAGTGACACAGACAGACAGACAGATCGACATACAGAGAGATAGACTGATGGATCTACATATACAGAGATAAAGAGACAGACAGATGGATCGATATACCGAGATATAGAGAGACAGACAGATGGACAACATACAGAGAGATAGACAGACAGACAGACGGACCGACATACAGAGAGATAGACACTCCAATCGACATACAGAGAGACAGACTGACAGACAGATGGAAAGACATACAGAGAGACAGAGAGAGAGTCAGATTGACATACAGAGAGACAGACAGACAGACAGATGGAAAGACATGCAGAGAGACAGACAGATGGATCGATATATAGAGAGATAGACAGACAGACAGATCGACAGGCAGAGGAATAAACAGACTAGCAGATCGACATACAAGAGATAGACAGACAGATTAGCATGCAGAGGATAAACAGGCAGATCGGAGAGATAGAGAGACAAACAGATGCATCAATGCACAGAGATATGGACGGACAGACAGACAGAGGGACCGACACACAGAAAGACAGACGGACAGCCGTACAGACATACGGAGAGACAGACAGACAGATAAACGGATTTACATACACAGACAGACAGACAGAAGGAAAGACAAACAGAGAGACAGACAGATCAACATACAGAGAGACAGACAGATCAAATACAAAGAGACAGTCAGGCGGACCGACATAGAGACAGAAAGACAGACAGACAGACAGATCAATATACAAAGAGATAGACAGATGGATCGACATATAGAGAGATAGATAGATAGACAGACAGACAGATCGACAGACAGAGGGAGACAGATCGACATATGGAGAGAAAGACAGACAGACAAATCGTGATACAAAGAAATAGATGGACAGATCGACATACAGAGTGATAAACAGACAGAAAGACTGACATGCAGCGAGATAGACAGACTGATTAGCATACACAGGATAAACAGTTAGATCGACATAGAGAGAGACAGACAGATGGACCGGCAGACATAGAGACAGATGGACGGAAATAGGGAGAGACAGACGGACCGACCGACATACAGAGAGACAGGTAAAGAACCAGACCGACATACAGAGAGATACACAGACAGACAGTCGGTCCGACATACAGAGAGACAGACAGACGGACTAACATACAGAGACAGAGAGAGACGGACAGGGGGATCGATATACTGAGAGACAGACAGTCAGACGGACCGACATACAGAGAGACAGACAGACAGCCGGACCAACATACGGAGAGACAGACAGACAGACGGATTCACATACAGAGACAGACAGACAGATGGACCGACATACAGAGAGACAGACAGGTTGACATACAAAGAGACAGACAGTCAGACCGACATATAGAGAGACAGATAGACAGATTGACATACAGAGAGATAGACAGATGATCTACGTATACAGAGATAGAGAGACAGACAGATCGACAGACTGAGGGTGACAGATCGACATACCGAGAGATAGACAGACAGATCGATATACAAAGAGATAAACAGACAGACAGATCGACATATAGAGAGATAGACAGACATATAAGCATATACAGGAAAACAGTCAGATCTACATAGAGAGAGACAGGCAGTCGGACAATATACATGGAGGCAGAAGGACCGAAATGCAGAGAGACAGACAGACGGACCGACCGACATACAGAGAGACAGACAAAGAGAGAGACTGACATACAGAGAGACATACGGACCAACACAGAGACAAACAGACAGACGGACGGACATGCTGAGAGATAGAGAGACAAACAGATGGATCGATATACAGAGAGATAGACAGACAGACAAACAGACCGACATACAGAAAGATAGACACACCGATCGACATACAGAGAGATAGACTGACAGACAGATGGAAAGACATACAGAGAGACAGACACACAGATGGACCGACATACAGAGAGACAGACAGAGAGTCGGATTGTCATACAGAGAGACAGACAGACAGACAGATGGAAAGACATGCAGAGAGACAGACAGATGGATCGACATATAGAGAGATAGACAGACAGACAGATCGACAGACAGAGGGATAAACAGACAGACAGATCGACATTGAAGAGATAGACAGACAGATTACCATACAGAGGATAAACAGGCAGATCGATATAGAGAGAGACAGCCAGAAAGATGGACCGAAATACAGAGAGATCATAGACAGACAGACGGTCCGACATACCAACAGACAGACAGACAGACGGATCGACATATAGAGTGACAGACGGAGAGACCGACATATACAATAAAGTTACAATAAAGGAACAGCAGTTATAATGGGTGACTTCAATCTACATGTAGATTGGGTGAACCAAATTGGTAAAGGTGCTGAGGAAGAGGATTTCTTGGAATGTAAGCGGGATAGTTTTTTGAACCAACATGTCGAGGAACAAACGAGCAGGCTATTCTAGACTGGGTTTTGAGCAATGAGGAAGGGTTAATTAGCAATCTTGTCGTGAGAGGCCCCTTGGGTAAGAGTGACCATAATATGGTGGAATTCTTCATTAAGATGGAGAGTGACATAATTAATTCAGAAACAAAGGTTCTGAACTTAAAGAGGGGTTACTTTGAAGGTATGAGACGTGAATTAGCTAAGATAGATTGGCAAATGACACTTAAAGGATTGACGGTGGATATGCAATGGCAAGCATTTAAAGGTTGCATGGATGAACTACAACAATTGTTCATCCCAGTTTGGCAAAAGAATAAATCAAGGAAGGTAGTGCACCCATGGCTGACAAGAGAAATTAGGGATAGTATCAATTCCAAAGAAGAAGCATACAAATTAGCCAGAAAAAGTGGCTCACCTGAGGACTGGGAGAAATTCGGAGTTCAGCAGAGGAGGACAAAGGGCTTAATTAGGAAGGGGAAAAAAGATTATGAGAGAAAACTGGCAGGGAACATAAAAACGGACTGTAAAAGCTTTTATAGATATGTAAAAAGGAAAAGACTGGTAAAGACAAATGTAGGTCCCTTGCAGACAGAAACGGGTGAATTGATTATGGGGAGCAAGGACATGGCAGACCAATTGAATAATTACATTGGTTCTGTCTTCACTAAGGAGGACATAAATAATCTTCCAGAAATAGTAGGGGACAGAGGGTCCAGTGAGATGGAGGAACTGAGCGAAATACATGTTAGCAGGGAAGTGGTGTTAGGTACATTGAAGGGATTGAAGGCAGATAAATCCCCAGGGCCAGATGGTCTGCATCCTAGAGTGCTTAAGGAAGTAGCCCAAGAAATAGTGGATGCATTAGTGATAATTTTTCAAAACTCGTTAGATTCTGGACTAGTTCCTGAGGATTGGAGGGTGGCTAGTGTAACTCCACTTTTTAAAAAAGGAGGGAGAGAGAAACCGGGGAATTATAGACCGGTTAGCCTAACGTCGGTGGTGGGGAAACTGCTGGAGTCAGTTATCAAGGATGTGATAACAGCACATTTGGAAAGCGGTGAAATGATCGGACAAAGTCAGCATGGATTTGTGAAAGGAAAAT
This sequence comes from Mobula hypostoma, assembly GCF_963921235.1. NCBI lineage: Eukaryota > Metazoa > Chordata > Chondrichthyes > Myliobatiformes > Myliobatidae > Mobula > Mobula hypostoma. The sequence continues at coordinate 1,965,727 of NC_086110.1, forward strand.
CATGTCTGACGAATCTCATAGAATTTTTTGAGGATGTAACTAGTAGAGTGGATAGGGGAGAACCGGTGGATGTGGTATATTTGGATTTTCAAAAGGCTTTTGACAAGGTCCCACACAGGAGATTAGTGTGCAAACTTAAAGCACACGGTATTGGGGGTAAGGTATTGGTGTGGGTGGAGAATTGGTTAGCAGACAGGAAGCAAAGAGTGGGAATAAACGGGACCTTTTCAGAATGGCAGGCGGTGACTAGTGGGGTACCGCAAGGCTCAGTGCTGGGACCCCAGTTGTTTACAATATATATTAATGACTTGGATGAGGGAATTAAATGCAGCATCTCCAAGTTTGCGGATGACACGAAGCTGGGTGGCAGTGTTAGCAGTGAGGTGGATGCTAAGAGGATGCAGGGTGACTTGGATAGGTTGGGTGAGTGGGCAAATTCATGGCAGATGCAATTTAATGTGGATAAATGTGAAGTTATCCACTTTGGTGGCAAAAATAGGAAAACAGATTATTATCTGAATGGTGGCCGATTAGGAAAAGGGGAGGAGCAACGAGACCTGGGTGTCATTATACACCAGTCATTGAAAGTGGGCATGCAGGTACAGCAGGCAGTGAAAAAGGCGAATGGTATGCTGGCATTTATAGCGAGCGGATTCGAGTACAGGAGCAGGGAGGTACTACTGCAGTTGTACAAGGCCTTGGTGAGACCACACCTGGAGTATTGTGTGCAGTTTTGGTCCCCTAATCTGAGGAAAGACATCTTTGCCATAGAGGGAGTACAAAGAAGGTTCACCAGATTGATTCCTGGGATGGCAGGACTTTCATATGAAGAAAGACTGATGAACTGGGCTTGTACTCGTTGGAATTTAGAAGATTGAGGGGGGATCTGATTGAAACGTATAAGATCCTAAAGGGATTGGACAGGCTAGATGCAGGAAGATTGTTCCCGATGTTGGAGAAGTCCAGAACGAGGGGCCACAGTTTGAGGATAGAGGGGAAGCCTTTTAGGACCGAGATTAGGAAAAACTTCTTCACACAGAGAGTGGTGAATCTGTGGAATTCTCTGCCACAGGAAACAGTTGAGGCCAGTTTATTGGCTATATTTAAGAGGGAGTTAGATATGGCCCTTGTGGCTACGGGGATCAGGGGGTATGGAGGGAAGGCTGGGGCAGGATTCTGAGTTGAATGATCAGCCATGATCATAATAAATGGCCGTGCAGGCTCGAAGGGCCGAATGGCCTACTCCTGCACCTATTTTCTATGTTTCTATGTTTCTATACAGAGGCAGACAGTCGGACTGACATTCAGAGAGAGACAGACAGCCAGTGAACCGACATACATAGATACAGACGGACTGAAATACAGAGAGACAGACAGACAGACGGACCAACTGACGTACAGAGGGACAGGCAGAGAGACGGAACGACATACAAGGAGACAGACAGACCGACATACAGAGAGACAAACAGACAGACGGACTGACATACAGAGAGATAGGGAGTCAAACAGATGGACCGATATACAGAGATGTAGACAGACAGACAGATAGACGGACCGACATACACCGAGGTAGACAGACAGACGGACCGACATACAGATTGACAGAGGGACAGACCGACATACAGAGAGACAGACAGACGGACTGACATACAAATTGACAGGCGGTCAGACCGACATACAGAGAGACAGACAGACAGACTAACATACAGAGACAGAGAGAGACAGACAGATGGAGCGACATACAGAGAGACAGGCAGACAGCCGGACCGACATACGGAGAGACAGGCAGACAGCCGGACCGACATACGGAGAGACAGGCAGACAGACAGACGGATTTACATACAGAGACAGACAGACAGACAGATGGAAAGACATGCAGAGAGAAAGACAGACAGATGGACCGACATACAGAAAGACAGACAGATCGACATACAAAGTGACAGACAGGCGAACCGACATAGAGATAGACAGACAGACAGATCGACAGTCAGAGGGAGACAGATCGACAAACGTTGAGATAGACAGACAGATCGACATACAGAGAGATAAACAGACAGACAAGTCAACTTACAGAGAGATAGACAGACAGATTAGCATATACAGGATAAGCAGTCAGATCGACATAGAGAGAGACAGACCTTCGGACCAATATGCAGAGAGATAGAGAGACAGACAGATGGACCGACAGATATACAGAGAGACAGGCAAAGAGATGGACAGACATACTGAGAGATAGTCGGATCGACACACAGAGAGACAAACAGACAGATCAACATACAAAGAGATAGACTGACAGATGGAAAGACATACAGAGAGACAGACAGAGAGTCTGATTGACACACAGAGAGACAGACAGACAGACAGACAGACAGATGGAGAGACATACAGAGAGACTGACAGACAGATGGACCGACATACAGAGAGACAGACAGCTGGATCGACATATAGAGAGATAGACAGACAGAGAGATAAACAGACAGACAGATCGATATACAGCGAGATAGACAGACAGATTAGCATACAGAGGATAAACAGGCAGATCGATATAGGGAGAGACAGACAGACAGACGGACAGAAATACAGAGAGACAGACAGACAGACGGACCGACCGACATACAGAGAGACGGATCGATATACAGAGTGATAGACAGACAGATTAGCATACAGAGGATAAACAGATCAACATAGAGAGATAGACAGACAGACAGACGGTCCGACATACAGAGAGTCAGAGAGATCGACATACACAGAGACAGACAGGCTGTCCGACATAGAGAAAGACAGAAAGACAGATCGACATACAGAGAGATAGACAGACAGATTAGCATACAGAGGATAAACAGATCAACATAGAGAGATACAGACAGACAGAAGGACCGACATACATAGAGACAGATCGACCGAAATACAGAAAGATAGACAGAGAGACGGATAGACCGAAATACAAGAGACAGGCAGAGAGACGGACCAACGTACAGGGAGACAGGCGGACCTACATACAATGAGACAGACAGACAAACGGACGGACATACAGACAGAGAAATGGACAGACAGACGGTCCGACAGACAGACATAGAGGGATACATAGAGAGACAGATGCTCTGACATACAGAGAGGCAGACAGACAGACAGAACGACACACAGGGAGAAAGACGGACCGACAAACAGAAAGACAAACAGACAGACAGACCGAAATACAGAGAGATAGAGAGACAGAGATGGATCGATATGCAGAGATATAGACAGACAGACAGATAGACGGACCAACATACAGGGGGGTAGACAGACAGACAGACAAAAATACAGAGAGATACACAGACAGAAGGACTGACATACAGAGAGACAGACAGACGGACTGACATGCAGAGACAGAGAAAGACAGACAGGCGGACCAACATACAAAGAGACAGACAGGCGGACCGACATAGAGAGAGACAGAAAGACACATCGACATACAGAGAGACAGACAGATGGATCGACATATATAGAGATAGACAGACGGACAGACTGACATACAGAGAGACAGACAGATGGACTGAAATACAGAGACAGATAAAGACAGACAGACGGACTGACGTACATAGAGACAGATGGACCGAAATACAGAGAGACAGACAGACAGACCGACCGACATACAGAGAGAGAGAGGCAGAGAGATGGACGACATACAGAGGGACAGACGGACCGACATACAGAGAGACAAACAGACAGGCGGACCGACATGTAGAGAGATAGAGAGACTAACAGATGGATCGATATACAGAGATATATACAGACAGACGGACCGACATGCAGAGCGATAGACAGACAGACAGACGGGAGGAAATACAGAGAGATAGAGAGGCAGACAGACAGACCAAAAGACAGAGAGATACACAGACAGTCGGTCGGACATACAGTGAGATAGACCGACAGACAGTCAGACTGACATACAATGAGATTAGACAGATAGACAGATCGACATACGGAGGGATAGACAGGCAGATGGACATACAGTGAGATAGACACACAGATCAACCTACAGAGAGATAGACAGACAGTGAGATAGACAGAGAGACAGATCAAAACACAGATAAATAGAAAGACAGATCGACGTACAGAGAGATAGACATAGAGAGAGACAGACAGACAGACAGACGGACAAACCGACATACAGAGAGACAGACAGAGCAACCTACAGAGAGACAGCCAAACGGACTGAAATACAGAGAGACAGAGAGATGGACAAAGATACAGTGTGATACACAGTCTAACAGACGGACCAACACACAGACAGACAGACAGATCGTCATACTGAGAGATAGACAGAGAGACAAACAGACAGACCGACCGACATACAAAGAGATAAAGAGACAAACAGATGGATCGATATACAGAGATATAGACAGACAGACGTACCAACATACAGAGAGATAGACAAAGAGATAGATCGAAACACAGATCAATAGACGGACAGATCGGTATACAGAGAGTTAGACAGACAGATCGACATAGAGAGAGACAGACAGAGCGACGGACCGACCAACATACAGAGAGACAGAGAGACAGATGCACCGACATACAGAGAGACAGACAGACAGACGCACCGACCTACAGAGAGGCAGAGAGATGGATTGACCTAAAGAGAGACAGACAGACGGACAGATGGCCCAACATACAGAGAGACAGACAGAAGGACCGACATACAGAGTGACAGACGGACAGACCGACATACAGGGAGACAGACAGACGGACTGACATACAGAGACAGAGAAAGACAGACAGACGGAGGGATATACAGAGAGACAGACAGACAGACACTCAGACGGTTTGACATATAGAAACAGACAGACAGATGGACTGACATACAGAGAGACAGACAGATCGACATACAAACAGACAGACAGGCGGACCGACATAGAGAGAGACAGAAAGATAGATCGACATACACAGAGATAGACAGATGCATCGAATTATAGAGAGATGGACAGATGGACAGAACGACATACAGAGAAGGAGACAGACCTACGGACTGACATACAGAGACAGAGAAAGAAAGGCAGATGGACCGACATACATAGAGACAGACGGACCGAAATACAGACAGACAGACAGACAAACGGACCGACCGACATGCAGAGAGACAGGCAGAGAGACGGGCCGACATATAGAGGGACAGACGGACCGACATACAGAGAAACAAACAGACAGACGGACTGACATACAGAGAGATAGAGACACTAACAGATGGATCGATACACAGAGATATAGACAGACAGATTAGCATACAGAGGATAAACAAACAGTCGACATAGTGGGAGACAGACAGACAGAAGGAAGGACATATATAGAGGCAGTCAGACCGAAATACAGAGAGTCAGACAGACAGTCAGACCCACAGAAATACAGAGAGACAGGCAGACAGATGGACCGACATACAGAGAGATACCTAGACAGACAGATGGTCCGACATACAGAGAGACAGACAGACGGACAGACAGACAGAGAGATCGAGAGACAAACGGATGGACCGATATACAGAGATATAGACAGACAGACAGCCAGACAGACGGACTGACATACAGAGACAGATAAAGACAGACAGACGGACCGACATATATAGAGACAGATGGACCGACATACAGAGAGATAGAGAGACTAACAGATGAATCAATATTCAGAGGTATAGACAGACAGACAGACGGACCGACATACAGAGCGATAGACAGACAGATGGAAGGAAATACAGAGAGATAGACAGAGAGACAGACGGACCTACAGAGAGAGAGATAGACAGATGGACATACAGAGAGGTAGACAGACAGATCGACATACAGAGAGATAGACAGACAGGTAGATAGACAGAGAGACAGATCGAAACACAGATAAATAGAAATACAGATTGGCATACAGAGAGATAGACAGATCGATCGACATAGAGAGAGACAGACAGACAGACGGTCAAACTGACATACAGAGGAACAGACAGACAGACAGATTGACATAGAGGGAGACAGACAGGCAGACAGTCTGACCGACATACAGAGAGATAGACAGACAGCCGTACCGACATACAGAGAGACAGACAGACAGACATACAGACATACAGAGAGTCAGAGAGACAGACAGACAGACAGATGGCACGACATGCAGAGAGGCAGACAGATCGACATACAAAGAGACAGGCAGCCGGATCTACATAGAGAGAGACAGAAAGACAGATCGACACACAGAGAGATAGACAGACAGACAGACAGATCGACATACGGAGAAATATACAGAGAGATGGACAAATCGACATGCAGCGAGATAGGCAGACAGATCGACATACAGAGATAGAGACTGACAAATTAGCATACAGAGGATAAACAATGAGATCGACATACAGCAAGAGAGACAGATGGACCGACATACAGAGGGACAGATGGACCGACATACAGCGAGATAGAGAGACTAACAGATGGATAGATATACAGAGAGATAGACAGGCAGACAGATGGATGAAAATACAGAGAGATAGACAGACAGACAGACTGACCGACGTATAGAGATATACACAGACAGACGGTCGGACATACAGAGAGATAGACAGATAGACAGATCGACGTACAGAGAGCTGGACTGACAGATCGACATACATAGTGAGAGAGAAAACAGACAGATTGACAGATAGAGAGATAGACAAACAGATCGACATACAGTGAGATAGACAGGCCAACTGACATAAAGAGAGATAGACAGACAGACGGACTGACAAACAGAAAGATCAACATACAGAGAGATAGACAGACAGGTAGGTAGACATAGAGAGAGATAGACAGAGAGACAGATCTTAACACAGGTGAATAGAAAGACAGATCGACATACAGAGAGACTGACAGACAGTTGGACCGACATACAGACAGACAGACAGACCAACGGAATGACATACATAAAGACAGATGGACCGACATACAGAAGCACAGACAGAGCAACATACAGAGAGACAGCCAGACAGACTGAAAAACAGACAGACAGATGGACTAAAATACAGAGTGATAGACAGACGGACAGATGGAGCGACATACAGAGAGTTACCTAGACAGACAGATGGTCCAACATACAGACAGACAGAAAGACAGAAAGACAGACATACCGAGTGATAGACAGACAGATAGACAGACGGACCAACATAAAGAGAGATAGACAGACAGATCGACATACAGAGAGACAGACAGACGGACTGACATAGAGAGACAGAGAAAGACAGACAGATGGACCGACCGACATACAGAGAGACAGGCAGAGAGATGGACCGACATACAGAGGGACAGACGGACCGACATACAGAGAGACAAACAGACAGGTGGACCGACATACAGAGCAATAGAGAGACAAACAGATGGATCGATACTCAGAGATATAGACAGACAGACAAACGGACGGACATACAGAGAGATACCTAGACAGACAGACAGTCCGACATACAGAGAGACAGACAGACAGACGGAACGACATACAGAGAGATACATAGACAGACAGACGGTACGACATACAGAGAGACAGAAGACAGAAGAACAGACATACCGAGAGATAGACAGACAGACAGACAGATGGACCAACATACAGAGAGATAGACTGACAGACCAACATACAGAGAGACAGGCAGACGGACAGACATACAGAGACAGAGACAGACAGACAGACGGACCGACATATATAGCGACAGACGGAGCAAAATACAGAGAGACAGACAGACAGACAGACTGACTGACATGCAGAGAGACAGGCAGAGAGATGGACCAACATACAGAGGGACAGATGGACCGACATACTTTGAGACAAAAAGACAGACGGACCGACATATATAGCGACAGACGGAGCAAAATACAGAGAGACAGACAGACAGACAGACTGACTGACATGCAGAGAGACAGGCAGAGAGATGGACCAACATACAGAGGGACAGATGGACCGACATACTTTGAGACAAACAGACAGACGGACCGACATACAGAGAGTTACACAGAGAGACAGACGGATGGAAATACAGAGAGATAGACAGACAGACAAACGGACCTATATACAGAGATACCTAGACAGACAGACGGTCCGACATACAGAGAGACAGACAGACGGTCCGACATACAGAGAGACAGACAGACAGACGGACAGACATACAGAGAGACAGAAAGACAGGCGGACAGATATATCGAGAGATAGACAGACAGACCGACATAGGGAGAGGCAGGCAGGCAGACAGACTGCCATACAGAGCGATAGAGAGACTAACAGATGGATCGATACACAGAAATATAGACAGACAGACAGACGGACCGACATACAGAGAGATAGACAGACAGACAGACGGACTGACATTAAGAGAGTTAGACAGATAGACAGATCGACATACAGAGAAGTAGACAGACAGATTGACATACAAAGAGACAGACAGGCGGTCCGACATAGAGAGAGACAGAAAGTCAGATCGACATACAGAGAGATAGACAGATGGATCGACATACAGAGAGCTAGACAGACTGATTATCATACAGAGGATAAACAAACAGTCGACATAGAGGGAGACAGACAGAAAGAAGGAAGGACATACATAGAGGCAGTCGGACCGAAATACAGAGAGTCAGACAGACAGTCAGGCCGACAGAAATACAGAGAGACAGGTAGGGAGATGGACCGACATACAGGGAGACAGACGGACCAACGTATATTGAGACAAACAGACAGACGGACCGACAAATAGCGAGTTACACAGAGAGACTGATGGACGGAAATACAGAGAGATAGACAGACAGACAAACGAACCGACATACAGAGAGATACCTAGACAGACAGACGGTCCAACATACAGAGAGTCAGACAGACGGACAGACATACAGGGAGATAAGCAGACAGACAATCGGACCAACATACAGAGAGATACATAGACAGACAGAAGGTCCGACATACAGAGAGTCAGACAGACGGACAGACATATAGAAAGATAGGCAGACAGACAATCGGACCAACATTCAGAGAGATACATAGACAGACAGACGGTCCGACATACAGAGAGACAGAAAAACAGACGGACAGACGGACAAACATACCAAGATACAGACAGACAGACAGGTGGACCAACACACAGTGAGATAGACAGACAGACCGACATACAGAGAGACAGAGAGATGGACCAATATACAGAGCAATAGAGAGACTAACAGATGGATCGATACACAGAGATATAGACAGACAGACAGAAGGACCGACATACAGAGAGATAGACAGACAGACAGACAGACGGAAGGAAATACAGAGAGATAGACAGACAGACAGACTGACATACAGAGAGGTAGACAGATAGACAGATCGACATATAGAGAGGTAGACAGACAGATCGACATACAGAGAGAGAGAAAACAGACAGATTGACATACAGTGAGATAGACAGACAGATCAACATACAGAGAGACAGACAGTCAAACCGACAGAAATACAGAGAGACAGGCAGAGAGATGGACCGACATACCGAGGGACAGACGGACCGACATACAGAGAGATAGAGATACTAAGAGATGAATGGATACACAGAGATGTAGACAGAGAGACAGACCGACATGCAGAGAGATAGACAGACAGACAGATGGACCAACAGACAGAGAGATACACAAACAGACTGATGGTCAGAAATACAGAGAAATAGACAGACAGACAGACAGATGGACTAACATACAGAGAGATAGACAGATGTGCAGATCGACATACAGAAAGGTAGACAGACTGATTAGCATACAGAGGATAAACAAACAGTCGACATAGAGGGAGACAGACAGACAGAAGGATCGACATACATAGAGGCAGACGGACCGAAATACAGAGAGACAGGCAGAGAGACGGACCGACATACAGAGAAACAGACGGACCGACATACATTGAGACAAACAAACAGACGGGCCGACATACATTGAGACAAACAAACAGACGGACCGACATACAGAGAGGTACATAGACAGACAGACGGTCCGACATTCAGAGAGAAAGACAGACAGACAGACAGACGGAAGGTAATACAGAGAGATAGACAGATAGACAGATCGACATACAGAGAGCTAGACAGACTGATCGACATACAGAGAGATAGACAGACAGATCAACATACAGAGAAATAGACAGACAGGTAGAAAGACACAGAGAGAGATAGTCAGACGGACAGATCGACGTACAGGGAGATAGACAGAGAGACAGATCGACATACAAAGAGACAGACAGGCGGTCCAACACAGAGAGACTAAAAGACAGATTAGCATACAGAGGATAAACAAACAGATCGACATAGAGACAGACAGACAGAAGGACCAACATACAAAGAGAGAGATGGACTGAAACACAGAGAGACAGACTGACATACAGGGAGACAGACATACATTGAGAGAAACAGACAGACGGACCGACATACAGAGAGTTACACAGAGAGACAGACAGACGGAAATACAGAGAGATAGACAGACAGACAGACGGACCGACATACAGAGAGATATAGAGACAAATGGATGGACCAATATACAGAGATATAGACAGACAGACAGCCAGACGGACCGAAATGCAGAGAGATACACAGACAGACAGACGGTCCGACATACAGAGAGACAGACGGACAGACCAACATACAGAGTGACAGACGGACAGACCAACATACAGAGAGACAGACAGACAGACAGCCGGACCGACATACAGAGAGACAGACAGACAGATGGATTGACATACAGAGAGACAGACAGACAGCCGGACCGACATACAGAGAGAAAGACAGACAGACAGATTGACATACAGAGAGACAGACAAACAGACAGACGGACTGACATACAGAGAGATATAGAGACAAATGGATGGACCGATATACAGAGATATAGACAGACAGACAGCCAGATGGACCGAAATACAGAGAGATACACAGACAGACAGACGGTCCGACATACAGAGAGACAGACGGACAGACCAACATACAGAGTGACAGACGGACAGACCGACATACAGTGAGACAGACAGACAGCCGGACTGACATACAGAGAGACAGACAGACAGCCGGACCGACATACAGAGAGACAGACAGACGGATTGACATACAGAGAAACAGACAGACAAATGGAAAGACATACAGAGAGAAAGACAGACAGATGAACCGATATACAGAGAGACAGAGATATCGACATACAAAGAGACAGACAGGCGGACCGTCATAGAGATAGACAGAAAGGCAGAACGACATACAGAGAGACAGACAGACAGATCGACATACAGAGAGATAGATGATGAATCTACATATATAGAGATAGACAGACGGCCGACCGACATACAGAGAGACAGACAGACGGACTGACATACAGAGACAGATAAAGACAGACAGAGGGACTGACATACATAGACACAGACGGACCGAAATACTGAAAGACAGACAGATGGACCGACCGACATAGAGAGAGAGAGGCAGAGAGACGTAACGACATACAAAGGGACAGGCGGACTGACATACAGAGGGACAGATGGACCGACATACAGAGAGACAGACAGATGGACCCACATACAGAGAGAGAGAGAGACTAACAGATGGATCGACATACAGAGATATAGACAGACAGACAGACGGACCGACATACAGAGCAATAGACAGACAGACAGATGGAAGGAAAATACGGAGAGATAGATAGAGAGACAGACGGACCTACAGACAGAGAGGTAGACAGATGGACATACAGAAAGGTAGACAGACAGATTGACATACAGAGAGATAGATAGACAGGTAGATAGACATACATGTAGATAGACAGAGCGATGGATCGAAACACAGATAAATAGAAAGACAGATCGACATAGAGAGATAGACAGATCGATCGATATAGAGACAGACAGACGGACAAACCGACATACACTGAGACAGACAGTCAGATAGGAGGACCGACATACAGAAAGACAGACAGAGAAACATACAGAGAGACAGCCGAGGCTGTCAGAGAGAGGCAGAGAGGGAGACAGATGGACTAAGATACCGTGTGATAGACAGTCTGATAGACGGACCAACATACAGGGAGATAGACAGACAGACAGGTCGACATACTGAGAGATAGACAGACAGATCGACATGCAGAGAGACAGATGAGAGAGACAGACGGACCGACATATAGAGAGACAAGCAGACAGACCGACCGACATACAGAGGGATAGAGAGACAAACAGATGGATTGATATACAGAGTTATAGACAGACAAACAGACAGATGGACCGACGTACAGAGAGATAGACAAAGAGACAGATCGAAACACAGATCAATAGACAGACAGATCTGTATATAGTGAGATAGACAGACAGATCGACATAGACAGAGAGAGACAGACAGATGGACCGAACGACATACAGAGAGATAGACAGACAGACGTACCAGCATACAAAGAGATAGAGAGACGGATTGACATACGCAGAGACAGACAGACAGACAGTTGGCACGACATACAGAGAGACAGGCAGATCGACATACAAAGATACAGTCAGGCAGACCTACATAGAGAGAGACAGAAAGACAGATTGACATACAGAGAGACAGACAGACATATTGACCTACAGGGAGATAGACAGATGGATCAATATATAGAGAGATGGACAGACGGACAGAATGACATACAGAGACAGAGAAAGACAGACAGACGGACCGACATACAGAGAGAAAGACAGACAGATAGACAGATTGACATACAGAGAGACAGACAAACAGACAGACGGACCGACATACAGAGAGATATAGAGAAAAATGGATGGACCGATGTACAGAGATATAGACAGACAGAAAGCCAGATGGATCGAAATACAGAGAGATACACAGACAGACAGGCGGTCCGACATACCGAGAGACAGACTGACAGATGGACAGACATACAGAGAGACACATAGAAAGGCAGACGGTCCCACATACGGAGAGGCAGACAGACAGACAAACCGACATACAGAGAGACAGGCAGACAACCGGACCGACATACAGAGAGACAGACAGACCGACAGATGGATTGACATACAGAAAGACAGACAGACAAATGGAAAGACATACAGAGAGAAAGACAGACAGATGGACCGATAAACAGAGGGACAGACATATCTACATACAAAGAGACAGACAAGCGGACCAACATAGAGAGAGACAGAAAGTCAGAATGACAGATCAACATACAGAGAGATAGACAGATGGATGGACATATATAGAGATAGACAGACGGCCAACCGTTGTACAGAGAGACAGACAGACGGACTGACATACAGAGACAGATAAAGACAGACAGAGGGACCGACATACATAGAGACAGACGGACCGAAATACAGAGAGACAGACAGATGGATCTACCGACATAGAGAGAGAGAGGCAGAGAGATGTAACAACATACAGAGGGACAGACGGACCGACCGACATACAGAGACATACACAGACTAACAGATGGATCGATATACAGAGATATAGACAGACAGATGGACCGACATACAGAGCGATAGACAGACAGACAGACGGAAGGAAATACGTAGAGATAGATAGAGAGCCAACGGACCTACAGAGAGAGAGATAGACAGATGGACATACAGAGAGGTAGACAGATGGACATACAGAGAGGTAGACAGACAGATTGACATACAGAGAGATAGACAGACAGGTAGATAGACATACAGGTAGATAAACAGAGAGACAAACAGACAGATGGACAAACCAACATACAGAGTGACAAACAGACAGACAGACCGACGTACAGAGAGATAGACAAAGAGACAGATCAAAACACAGATAAATAGACAAACACATCGGCATACAGAGAGCTAGACAGACAGATCGACATAGAGACAGACAGACAGACAGACAGACTGACCGACCGACATACAGAGAGACAGACAGACAGAGGTACCAACATTCAGAGAGGCAGACAAACAGACGGACCGACATACAGAGAAGCAGACAGACAGACAGATGGGAAGATGTACAGAGAGACAGACATACAGATGGACCAACATACAGAGAGACACACAGATCGACATACAAAGAAAGAGACATTCGGACAGTTATGGAGAGAGACAGAAAGACAGATCGATATACAGAGAGATATTCAGATGGATTGACATATAGAGATAGACAGACAGATCGACAGACAGAGAGATAAACAGACAGAGAGATCGACATACAGATGGATGGACAGACAGATTAGCATACAGAGGATAAACAGACAGATCGACATAGAGAGAGAGAGACAGACAGACGGATTGGCATACATAGAGATAGACGGACCGAAATAAAGAAAGATAGACAGACAGACGGACCTACCGACATATAGAGAGACAGGCAGAGCCACTGGCCAACATACAGGGATACAGACGGACCGACATACAGAGAGACAAACAGACAGATGGACCGACATACAGAGAGATAGACAGACAGATAGACGGACGGAAATACAGAGAGATAGACAAACGGACCGACACACAGAGAGATACATAGACAGACAGACGGACTGACATGCAGAGAGACAGACAGTCAGACGGACGGACATACAGAGTGACAGACAGACAGACCGACATACGAAGAGACAGACAGGCGGACTGACATACAGAGACAGAGACAGACAGACAGATGGACCGACATACAGAGGGACAGATAGACAGACGGAACGACATATAGAGAGACAGACCAACAGCTGAACCGACATACAGAGAGGGAGACAGACAGACAGACAGACTGATTCACATACAGAGAGACAGACAGACAGATGGACCGACATACAGAGAGACAGACAGATTGACAAACAAAGAGACGGACAGGCGGACCGACATAGAGAGAGACAGAAAGACAGATCGACATATAGAGAGACAGACAGATCGACGTACAGAGCGATTGACATATAGAGAGATAGACAGACAAACAGATCGACAGACAGAGAGGGACAGATCGACAGACAGTGAGAGACAGATTGACAGACGGATAGATAAACAGACAGATCGAGATACAGAGAGATAGACAGACAGACCAACATACAGACAGATAAACAGACAGATCGACATAGATAGAGACAGACAGACAGACAGACAGATCGACCGACATACAAAGGGACAGACAGACAGACGTACCAACATACAGGGAGACAGACAGACTGACGGATCGAGATACAGATAGACAGACGGATACACAGATGGACTGACATACAGAGAGACTGACATACAGACGGAGCAACATACAGAAAGACAGACAGAGCAACACAGAGAGAGACAGTCAAACGGACCAACATACAGAGAGACAGACTGACAAGAGAGTTCGACATAAAGAGAGATAGACAGAGAGACAGATTGACATACAGCGAGATCGACAGACAGACATCGACATGCAGAGAGATAGACAGAGAGACAGATAGACATAGAGAGATATAGACAGAGAGACAGATCGACATACAGAGAGATAGACAAAGAGATCGACATAGAGAGAGAGACACACAGACAGAGTGATGGATCAAACGACAAACAGAGAGACAGACAGACGTACAGAGAGACAGATAGACCGACGGACCGACATACAGACAGACAGACAGACTGACATACAGAGAGCCTGACAGACAGACGGACCAAAATATAGATAGATAGACAGCCAGACAGATGGACTAACATACCGAGAGACGGACAGACAGACAGATGGACATACAAAGAGATAGACAGACTGATCGACATACAGAGAGACAGGCAGAGAGACGGACCGACATACAGAGAGACAGTCGGACCGATAAACAGAGAGACAAACAGATAGACGGACCGACATACAGTGAGATAGAAAGACAAACAGATGGATCGACATACAGAGATTAGACAGACAGACAGACGGACCGCCATACAGATAGACAGACAGACCGACGGACTGTGATACAGAGAGACAGATGGACCGACGTACAGAGAGACAGACAGAAAGACGGACCAACATACAGAGAGACAGACAAACAGACGGACTGACATACAGAAAGACAGACAGAGCAACATACAGAGAGACAGCCAGACAGAGTGAAATACAGAGCGACAGACAATCTGACCGACATACAGAGAGAGAGATGGACAGACAGATGGACCAAAATACAGATAGATAGACAGCCAGAGAGATGGACTAACATACAGAAGGATAGACAGACTGACAGACGGACCGACATACAGTGAGAAAGACAGAAGGACAGATGGACAGACAGAGAGATAGACAGACAGATCGACATACAGAGAGATAGACAGACAGACAGACAGATCGACATACAGACAGACAGACATGCAGACCGAGGTATGGAGAGACAGGCAGACGAACCGGCATTAATAGAGACAGACAGAGCGACATACAGAGAGACAGTCAGACGGACTGACAGACAGAGAGACAGACAGATGGAGTGACATACATTGGGATAGACAGACAGACAGATGGAACGACATACAGAGAGGAATACATTCGGTCCGAGATACGGAGAGACAGACAGACGAACTGCCATAAATAGAGACAGGTAGAGCGACTTACAGAGAGACAGCCAGACGGACTGACAGACAGACTGACACTCAGATGGAGCGACATACAGAGCGAGAGACAAACAAACAGACGGACCGACATACTGAGAGATACATAGACAGAGAGACGGTCCGACATACAGAGAGACAAACAGACAGATGGACTGACATACAGAGTGACAGAGAGTCAGATCGACATACAGAGAGATAGACATTCAGACATACAGAGAGACAGACAGACAGACAGACATACAAACAGAGAGACAGATGGACTGACACAGAGACAGCCAGACAGACTGAAATACAGAGGGATAGACAGACAGACGACATACAGAGAGACAGCCAGACGGACTGACATGCAGAGATTGAGACAGACAGACAGAACGACATGCAGAGAGACAGACAGACAGACTGAAATACAGAGGGATAGACAGATGGACTAAGATACAGAGTGATAGACAGATTGACAGGCGGACCATCCTACAGAAAGATAGACAGACAGACAGGTCGACATACAGAGAGATAGACAGAGAGTCAGATCGACAGACAGAGAGATAGACAGACAGATCGATAGACAGAGAGACAGGCAGAGACACGGACCGACATACAGAGAGACAAACAGACAGACGGACCGACATACAGAGAGATAGAGAGTCAAACAGACGGATCGATATACAGAGTTATAGACAGACATACGGACAGACAGACATACTGGCATGCAGAGAGATAGACAAAGACATAGATTGAAACACAGATAAATAGACAGACAGATCGGCATACAGAGACAGACTGACAGACGGACCTACCGACATACAGAGAGACAGACGGACAGACGGACCGAGGTATGGAGAGACAGACAGACGAACCGCCATAAATAGAGACAGACAGAGCGACATACAGAGACACAGCCAGACGGACTGCCAGACGGACTGACACACAGATGGAGCGACATACAGAGTGATAGACAAGCAGACAGACGGACCGACGTAGAGAGAGATACATAGACAGTCAGACGGTCCGACATACAGAGAGACAGACAGACAGATGGACCGACATACAGACAGACAGACAGAACGACATGCAGAGTGACAGACAGACAGACGGACCGACATACATACAGACAGGCAGACTGACATACAGACAGTCAGACAGACAGTTGGACCAACATACAGAGAGCCAGACAGACCGACGGAAAGACATAGAGAGAGACAGATGGACAGACATACAGAAAGACAGACAGAGCAACATACAGAGAGACAGCCAGACGGACTGAAATACAGAGGGACAGACAGATGGGCTAAGATTCAGAGTGATAGACAGACTGACAGATCGACATACTGAGAGATAGACAGACTGACAGACAGACCATCATACAGTGAGATAGACAGACAGACAGATCGACATACTGAGAGATAGACAGACAGATCGACAAAGAGAGAGATAGACAGAGAGTCAGATTGACATACAGAGAGATAGACATTCAGATCGACATACAGAGAGACAGGCAGAGAGATGGACCAACATACAGACAGACAAACAGACAGACAAACCGACATACAGAGAGATAGAGAGTCAAACAGATGGATCGATCTACAGAGAGATAGACAAAGAGACAGATCGACATAGAGAGAGAGAGACAGACAGACGGACCGACATACAGAGAGACAGACAGACCGACATACAGAGACAGACAGACGGATTGACATACACAGAGGCAGACAGACAGACAGATGGAAAAACATACAGAGATACAAACATACAGATGGACCGACATACAGAGATACAGATAGACAGACGTACCGACATACAGAGAGACAGACAGACAGACAGACCGACATACAGAGAGACAGACAGACAGAATGACATACACAGAGGCAGACAGACAGACAGATGGAAAAACATACAGAGATACAAACATACAGATGGACCGACATACAGAGAGACAGACAGAATAACTTACAAAGAAACAGACATGCGGACCAACATAGAGAGAGACAGAAAGACAGATCGATATACAGAGAGACAGACAGACAGACAGATCGACATACAGTGAGATAGTCAGATGGATCAACATATAGAGAGATAGACAGACAGATTAGCATACAGAGGATAAACAGACAGATCGATATAGAAAGAGACAGACAGACAAATGGATTGACATACATAGAGATAAACGGACCGAAATACAGAGAGACAGAGAGACGGACCGACCGACACACAGGGAGACAGGCAGAGTGACTGACCGACATACAGGGATACAGACGGACCGACATACAGAGAGAGAAACAGACAGACGGACCAACATACAGAGAGATAGATAGACAGACAGACGGACGGATGGAAATACAGAGAGATAGACAAATGGACCAACATACAGAGAGATACATAGACAGACACATGGACCAACATACAGAGAGACGAACAGAGATACAGAGAGACAGATAGACCGACGGACCGACATACAGACAGACAGACGGACTGACATACAGGAAAGGCAGACAGAGCAACATAAAGAGAGACAGCCAGACGGACTGAAATACAGAATGACAGACAGACGGACCGACATACAGAAAGACATACGGACAGACAGACTGACCAAAATACAGATAGATAGACAGCCAGACAGATGGACTAACATACAGAGAGACCGACAGACAGATAGACATACAGACAGATAGACAGAGAGATCGACATATAGAGAGACAGGCAGAGACACGGACCGACATACAGAGAGACAGATGGACCGACAAACTGAGAGACAAACAGACAGATGGACTGACATACAGAGAGATAGAAAGACAAACAGATGGATCAACATACAGAGATTAGACAGACAGACAGACAGACGGACCGACCGACATACGGATAGACAGACAAACCGACGGACTGACATACAGAGAGACAAATGGATTGACATCCAGAGAGACAGGGAGACAGACGGACCGACATACAGAGAGACAGACAGACAGGCGGACTGACATACAGAAAGACAAACAGACTGATCGACATGCAGAGAGAGAGACGGACAGACAGATGGAACGAAATACAGATAGATAGACAGACACACAGAGTGATAGACAGACTGACAGATGGACCAATATACAAAGAGAAAGTCAGAAAGACAGATGGACATACAGAGAGACAGACAGACGGAGCGACCTACAGAGATATAGACAGACAGACAGATGGAACGACATACAGAGAGGAATACATACGGACCGAGATACGGAGAGACAGACAGATAAACCGCCATAAACAGAGACAGACAGAGCGACATACAGAGAGACAGCCAGACGGACTGACAGACAGACTGACACACAGATGGAACAACATACAGAGTGACAGACAGACAGACGACATACAGAGAGACAGCCAGACGGACTGACATGCAGAGACTGAGACAGACAGATTGACCGACATACAGACAGACAGACAGAACGACATGCAGAGAGACAGACAGACAGACGGACCGACATACATACAGACAGACAGGCAGACAGGCAGACTGACATACAGTCAGGCAGACAGTTGGACCAACATACAGAGAGAAAGACAGACCGAGGGAATGACATACAGAGAGACAGATGGACAGTCATACAGAAAGACAGACAGAGCAACATACAGAGAGACAGCCAGACGGACTGAAATACAGAAGGACAGACAGATGGACTAAGATACAGAGTGATAGACAGACTAACAGACGGACCATCATACAGAGAGATAGACAGACAGACAGATCGACATACAGAGAGATAGGCTGAAAGACGTATCGACATACAGACAGACAAACAGACAGACAAACTGACATACAGAGAGATAGAGAGTCAAACAGATGGATCGATCTACAGGGAGATAGACAAAGAGACAGATCGAAACACAGATAAATAGACAGATCAGCATACAGAGAGGTAGAGAGACAAATCAACATAGAGACAGACAGACAGACATACGGACCGACATACAGATAGACAGACAAACTGACGGACTGACATATAGGGAGACAGGTGGATCGACAGACAGACAGGCAGACTGACATACAGAAAGACAAACAGACTGACCGACATGCAGAGAGAGAGACGGACAGACAGACGGCCCTAACTACAGATAGATAGACAGACACACAGAGTGATAGACAGACTGACAGACAGACCGATATACAAAGTGAAAGTCAGAAAGACAGATGGACAGACGGAGAGATAGACAGACAGAGCGACATACAGAGAGATAGACAGACAGACAGATCGACATACAGACAGACATAAGTCCGAGATATGGAAGACAGCCAGGCGGACTGAAATACAGAATGACAGACAGACGGACCGACATACAGAGAGATATGCGGACAGACAGATGGACCGAAATACAGATAGATAGACAGCCAGACAGATGGACTAACATACAGAGAGACAGACAGACAGATGGACATACAGACAGATAGATCGACATATAGAGAGACAGGCAGAGACACGGACCGACATACAGAGAAACAGATGGACCGACAAACAGAGAGACAAACAGACAGATGGACCAACATACAGGGAGATAGAAAGACAAACAGATGGATTGACATACAGAGATTAGACAGACAGACAGACAGACGGACCGACATACAGAGAGACAGTCAGACAGGCGGACTGACATACAGAAAGACAAACAGACTGACCGACATGCAGAGAGAGAGAGACGGACAGACAGACGGAATGAAATACAGATAGATAGACAGACACACAGACTGATAGACAGACTGACAGATGGACCGATATACAAAGAGAAAGTCAGAAAGACAGATGGACAGACAGAGAGATAGACAGACAGTGCGACATACAGAGAGATAGACAGACATACAGACAGATCGACATACAGACAGACAGACATACGGACCGAGATACGGAGAGACAGACAAACAAACCGCCGTAAATAGAGACAGACAGAGCGACACGTAGAGAGAAAGTCAGACGGAGTGACATACAGAGATATAGACAGACAGACAGATGGAACGACATACAGAGAGGAATACATACGGACCGAGATACAGAGAGACAGACAGATGAACCGCCATAAACAGAGACAGACAGAGCGACATACAGAGAGACAGCCAGACGGACTGACAGACAGACTGACACACAGATGGAATGACATACAGAGTGACAGACAGACAGACGACATACAGAGAGACAGCCAGATGGACTGACATGCAGAGACTGAGACAGACAGACAGATTGACCGACATACAGACAGACAGACAGAACGACATGCAGAGAGACAGGCAGACAGACGGACCGACATACATACAGACAGAAAGGCAGACTGACATACAGTCAGGCAGACAGTTGGACCAACATACAGAGAGAAAGACAGACCGACCAAATGACATACAGAGAGACAGATGGACAGACATACAGAAAGACAGACAGAGCAACATACAGAGAGACAGCCAGACGGACTGAAATACAGAGGGACAGACAGATGGACTAAGATACAGAGTGATAGACAGACTAACAGACGGACCATCATACAGAGAGATAGACAGACAGACAGATCGACATACAGAGAGATAGGCAGAAAGACAGATGGAAAGACGGAGAGATAGACAGACAGAGCGACATACAGAGAGATAGACAGACAGACAGACAGATCGACATACAGACAGACATACGGACCGAGATATGGAAGACAGCCAGGCGGACTGAAATACAGAATGACAGACAGACGGACCGACATACAGAGAGATATACGGACAGACAGATGGACTAACATACAGAGAGACAGACAGACAGATGGACATACAGACAGATAGATCAACATATAGAGAGACAGGCAGAGACACGGACCGACATACAGAGAGACAGACGGACCGACAAGCAGAGAGACAAACAGACAGATGGACCAACATACAGGGAGATAGAAAGACAAACAGATGGATCGACATACAGAGATTAGACAGACAGACAGATGGACCGACATACAGATAGACAGACATACCGACGGACTGACATACAGGGAGACAGATGGATCGACATCCAGAGAGACAGAGAGACAGACAGACAGGTGGACTGACATACAGAAAGACAAACAGACTGACCGACATGCAGAGAGAGAGAGACGGACAGACAGACGGAACGAAATACAGATAGATAGACAGACACACAGACTGATAGACAGACTGACAGACGGACCGACATACAAAGAGAAATTCAGAAAGACAGATGGACAGACAGAGAGATAGACAGACAGTGCGACATACAGAGAGATAGACAGACATACAGACAGATCGACATACAGACAGACAGACATACGGACCGAGATACGGAGAGACAGACAAACGAACCGCCATAAATAGAGACAGACAGAGCGACACGTAGAGAGAAAGTCAGACGGAGTGACATACAGAGATATAGACAGACAGACAGATGGAACGACATACAGAGAGGAATACATATGGACTGAGATACAGACAGACAGACAGACGAACCGCCATAAACAGAGACAGACAGAGCGACATACAGAGAGACAGGCAGACGGGCTGACAGACAGACTGACACACAAATGGAACGACATACAGAGAGACAGGCAGACGGACTAACATGCAGAGACAGAGACAGACAGACAGATGGACCGACATACAGACAGACAGAGCGACATACATACAGACAGACAAACAGGCAGACTGACATACAGACAGTCAGGCAGACAGTTGGACCAACATACAGAGAGAATGACAGACCGACGTAAAGACATACAGAGAGACAGTCTGAGCAACATACAGAGAGACAGCCAGACGGACTGAAATACTGAGGGACAGGCAGATGGACTAAGATACAGAGTGATAGACAGACTGACAGACGGACCATCATACAGAGAGGTAGACAGACAGACAGATCGACATACAGACAGACAAACCGACATACAGAGAGATAGAGAGTCAAACAGATGGATCGATCTACAGGGAGATAGACAAAGAGACAGATCGAAACACAGATAAATAGACAGACAGATTGGCATACAGAGAGATAGAGAGACAGATCGACATAATGAGAGACAGACAGACAGACGGACCGACCGACATAGAGAGACAGACAGACAGGCGAACTGACATACAGAAAGACAAACAGACTGACCGACATGCAGAAAGAGAGACGGACAGACAGACGGACTGAAATACAGATAGATAGACAGACACACAGAGTGATAGACAGACTGACAGACGGACCAATATACAAAGAGAAAGTCAGAAAGACAGATGGACAGACAGAGAGATAGACAGACAGAGCAACAGATAGAGAGATAAACAGACAGACAGACAGATCGACATACAGACAGACAGACATACGGACCGAGATACAGAGAGACAGACAAACAAACTGCCATAAATAGAGACAGACAGAGCGACATATAGAGAGAAAGTCAGACGGACCGACATACAGAGAGACAGACAGACGGCACCACATACAGAGATATAGACAGACAGACAGATGGAACGACATACAGAGAGGAATACATACCGACCGAGATACGGACAGACAGACAGACGAACCGCCATAAACAGAGACAGACAGAGCGACATACAGAGAGACAGCCAGACGGACTGACAGACAGACTGACACACAGATGGAATGACATACAGAGAGATAGACAAACAGACAGACGGACGACGTAGAGAGAGATATATAGACAGACAGCCCAACATACAGAGAGACAGACAGACAAACAGACGACATACAGAGTGACAGGCAGACGGATTGACATAGAGAGACAGAGACAGACAGACAGATGGACCGACATACAGATAGACAGACAGAACGACATGCAGAGAGACAGACAGACAGACAGAACGTCATACATACAGACAGACAGACAGGCAGACTGACATACAGTCAGGCAGACAGTTGGACCAACATACAGAGAGAAAGACAGACCGACGGAAAGACATACAGAGAGACATAATGGACAGATATACAGAAAGACAGACAGAGCAACATACAGAAAGACAGCCAGATGGACTGAAATACAGAGGGACTGACAGATGGACTAAGATACAGAGTGATAGACAGACTGACAGACAGACCATCATACAGAGAGATAGACAGACAGACAGACGGACCATCATACAGAAAGACAGGCAGAGAGATGGACCGACATACAGACAGACAAACCGACATACAGAGAGTTAGAGAGTCAAACAGATGGATCGATCTACAGGGAGATAGACAAAGAGACAGATCGAAACACAGATAAATAGACAGACAGATCAGCATACAGAGAGATAGAGAGACAGATCGACATAGAGAGAGACAGACAGACAGACGGACCGACTGACATACAGAGAGACAGACAGACAGACCGACATACACAGAGGCAGACAGACAGACAGATGGAAGAACATACAGAGATACAGACATACAGATGGACCGACATACAGAGAGACAGACAGAACGACATACAAAGAAACAGACATGAGGACCGACATAGAGAGAGACAGAAAGACAGATCGATATACAGAGAGACAGACAGACAGATCAACATACAGTGAGATAGACAGATGGATCGACATATAGAGAGATAGACAGACAGATCGACAGACAGAGGGATAAACAGACAGAGACATCAACATACTGAGAGATAGACAGACAGATTAGCATACAGAGGATAAACAGACTGATCGACATAGAGACAGACAGACAGACAGACGGATTGACATACATAGAGATAGACGGACTGAAAGACAAAGAGACAGAGAGACAGACGGACCGACCGACATACAGGGAGACAGGCAGAGTGACTAACCGATATACAGGGATACAGACGGACCAACATACAGAGAGAGAAACAGAGATACGGGCCAACATACAGAGAGACAGACAGACAGAGGGGCCAACATACAGAGTGACAGTCGGACAGATGACATACAGAGAGACAGACAGACGGACTGACATGCTGAGACAGAGACAGACAGACAGCCGGAACTACATACAGATAGACAGACAGACAGGCAGACTGACATACAGACAGTCAGACAGACAGTTGGACCGACATAGAGAGAGAAAGACAGACCAACGGACCGACATACAGAGAGACAGATGGACAGACATACAGAAAGACAGACAGAGCAACATACAGAGAGACAGCCAGCTAGACTGAAATACAGAGGGACAGACAGATGCACTAAGATATAGAGTGATAGTCAGACTGACAGACGGACCATCATACAGAGAGAGAAACAGAGAGACAGACCAACATACAGAGAGACAGACAGATTGATGGACCGACATACAGAGAGACAGACAGATACACAGACGGACCGACATACAGAGAGACAGACAGACTGATGGAGCAACATACAGAAAGACAGACAGAGCAACATACAGAGAGACAGTCAGACGGACAGATCGACATACAGAGAGATAAACAGAGTGACAGATCGACATACAGAAAGATAGATAGAGAGGCAGATAGACATAGAGAGTGATAGACAGAAAGTCAGATCGACATACAGAGAGATAGACAGACAGACAGACAGATCGACATACAGACATACGGACCAAGATACGGAGAACAGATAGACAAACCGCCATAAATAGAGACAGACAGAGCGACATACAGGGAGACACACAGACGGAGCGACATACAGAGAGATAGACAGAGAGACAGATTGACATACAGAGAGATAGACAGAGAGGCAGATAGACATAAAGAGTGATAGACAGAGAGACAGATCGACATACAGAGAGATAGACAGAGAGATCGACATAGTGAGAGAGACAGATAGACTGACGGACCAACCGATATACAGACAGACAGACAGACAGACGGACAGACATACAGAGAGATAGACAAACGGACCGACATACAGAGGGATACATAGACAGATAGACGGACTGACATAAAGAGAGACAGACAGACAGACGGACAGAGATACATTGAGACAGATAGACCGATGGACCGACATACAGACAGATGGACTGACATACAGAGAGCCAGACAGACAGACGGTCTGACATACAGAAAGACAGACAGAGCAACATACAGAGAGACAGCCAGATGGACTGAAATACAGAGAGACATATGGACAGAAAGACGGACCGAAATGCAGGTAGATAGACAGCCAGACAGATGGACTAACGTACAGAGAGAAGACAGACAGATGGACATACAGAGAGATAGACAGACAGATCGACATACAGAGAGACAGGCAGAGAGATGGACCGACATACGTAGAGACAGACGGACCAACAAACAGAGAGACAAACAGACAGATGGACCAACATACAGAGAGATAGAAAGACAAACAGATGGATCGACATAGAGAGATTAGACAGACAGACAAACCGACGGACTGACATACAGAGAGACAAAGAGACAGATGGCTCGACATACTGAGAGACAGACAGACAGGTGGACTGACATACAGAAAGACAGACAGAGCAATATACAGAGAGACGCCCAGATGGACTGAAATACAGAGAGGCAGACAGACAGACGGACCGAAATACAGATTGCTAGACTTCCAGACAGATAGACTAACACACAGAGTGGTAGACAGACTGACAGACGGACCAACATACAGAGAGAAAGACAGACAGAGGGACAGACAGAGAAATAGACAGACAGATCGACATACAGAGAGATAGACAGACAGACAGACAGATCGACATACAGACATACGGACTGAGATACGGAGAACAGACAGACGAACCGCCATAAATAGAGACAGACAGAGCGACATACAGAGAGACACACAGACGGAGTGACATACAGAGAGATAGACAGGCAGACAGATGGAAATACAGAGGCATAGACAGACAGACAGCCGGACCAACATACAGAGAGACAGACAGACAGACAGATGGATTGACATATAGAGAGAGAGACAAACAGACAGATGGAAAGACATACGGAGAGACAGACAGATCGACATACAAAGAGACAGACAGGCGGCTGGACATAAAGACAGAAAGACAGATCGACATAAAGAGAGATAGACAGATGGATCGTCATATAGAGAGATAAACAGACAGACAGAGAGAGATCAACAGACAGACAGATCGCGATACAGAGAGATAGACAGACGGACCGACATACATAGAGACAGACAGACTGAAATACAGAGAGCCAGACAGAGAGACGGACCGACCGACATACAGAGAGACAGGCAGAGAAACGGACCGACATACAAAGAGATAGACGGACCGACATACTTCCCCTCTCCCACCCCTTTGTCTTTCAAATTACTGGTTCTTCAACTGCACCTATAAGTATTCTTCAAATCCTTCCCCCTCCTTCTTTGTTCAGTCCTGGTGAAGGGTTCCGGCCCGAAACGTCGACTCATCGTTTGCACTGATGCTGCCCGACCTATTGAGTTCTTCCAGCCTGTTGTAAGGACCATATCTAACTCCCTCTTAAATATAGCCAATGAACAGGACTCAACTGTTTCCTGTGGCAGAAAATTCCACAGATTCACCACTCTCTGTGTGAAGATGTTTTTCCTCATCTCGGCCCTAAGAGGCTTCCCCTTTATCCTCAAACTGTGACCCCGCATTCAGGACTTCCCCAACATCGGGAACAATGCATCTAGCCTGTCCAATCCCTTTAGGATTTTATACGTTTCAATAAGATCCTCCTCAATCTTCTAAATTCCAGCGAGTATAAGCCTAGTCGATCCAATCTTTCATCATATGAAAGTCCTGACATTCCAGGAATCAATCTGGTGAGAGAGAGAGATCAATCTACAGAGAGAGAGAGAAAACAGACAGATCGACATACAGAGAGGTAGACAGACTAACTGACATACATAGAGACAGACGGATCGAAATACAGAGAGACAGACGGACCGACCGACATACAGAGAGACAGTCAGAGAAACGGACCGACATACAGAGAGACAAACAGACAGACGGACCGACATACAGAGAGATAGAGAGAATAACAGATGGATCGATATACAGAGATACAGACAGACAGACGGACCGACTTACAGAGAGATAGACAGACAGACATACAGAGAGATAGACAGACCGATCGACATACAGAGAGAGAGAACAGACAGATCGAAATACAGAGAGATAGACAGACAGATGACATAAAGTGAGAAAGACAAACAGACCGATATACAGACAGATCAACATACAGAGAGATAGACAGACAAACCGAATTAAAGAGAGATAGACAGACAGACAGACCGACATACAGGCAGATAGACATAGAGAGAGATAGACAGAGAGACAGATCGATGTACAGAGAGATGGACAGAGAGACAGATCGAAACACAGATAAATAGACAGACAGATCGACATACAGAGAGATAGACAAGCAGGCAGATAGACATAGAGAGAGATAGACAGACAGTCCGACATAAAGAGAGATAGCAACATACATCAAAGTTGCTGGTGAACGCAGCAGGCCAAGCAGCATCTATAGGAAGAGGCGCAGTCGACGTTTCAGGCCGAGACCCTTCGTCAGGACTAACTGAAGGAAGAGTGAGTAAGGGATTTGAAAGCTGGAGGGGGAGGGGGAGATGCAAAATGATAGGAGAAGACAGGAGGGGGAGGGATAGAGCCGAGAGCTGGACAGGTGATAGGCAAAAGGGGATACGAGAGGATCATGGGACAGGAGGTCCGGGAAGAAAGACAAGGGGGGGGGTGACCCAGAGGATGGGCAAGAGGTATATTCAGAGGGACAGAGGGAGAAAAAGGAGAGTGAGAGAAAGAATGTGTGCATAAAAATGAGTAACAGATGGGGTACGAGGGGGAGGTGGGGACTAGCGGAAGTTAGAGAAGTTGATGTTCATGCCATCAGGTTGGAGGCTACCCAGACGGAATATAAGGTGTTGTTCCTCCAACCTGAGTGTGGCTTCATCTTTACAGTAGAGGAGGCCGTGGATAGACATGTCAGAATGGGAATGGGATGTGGAATTAAAATGTGTGGCCACTGGGAGATCCTGCTTTCTCTGGCGGACAGAGCGTAGATGTTCAGCAAAGCGGTCTCCCAGTCTGCGTCGGGTCTCACCAATATATAAAAGGCCACATCGGGAGCACCGGACGCAGGATATCACCCCAGTCGACTCACAGGTGAAGTGATGCCTCACCTGGAAGGACTGTTTGGGGCCCTGAATGGTGGTAAGGGAGGAAGTGTAAGGGCATGTGTAGCACTTGTTCCGCTTACACGGATAAGTGCCAGGAGGGAGATCAGTGGGGAGGGATGGGGGGGACGAATGGACAAGGGAGTTGTGTAGGGAGCGATCCCTGCGGAATGCAGAGAGAGGGGGGGAGGGAAAGATGTGCTTAGTGGTGGGATCCCGTTGGAGGTGGCGGAAGTTACGGAGAATAATATGTTGGACCCGGAGGCTGGTGGGGTGGTAGGTGAGGACCAGGGGAACCCTATTCCTAGTGGGGTGGTGGGAGGATGGAGTGAGAGCAGATGTACGTGAAATGGGGGAGATGCGTTTAAGAGCAGAGTTGATAGTGGAGGAAGGGAAGCCCCTTTCTTTAAAAAATGAAGACATCTCCCTCGTCCTGGAATGAAAAGCCTCATCCTGAGAGCAGATGCGGCGGAGACGGAGGAATTGCAAGAAGGGGATGGCGTTTTTGCAAGAGACAGGGTGAGAAGAGGAATAGTCCAGATAGCTGTGAGAGTCAGTAGGCTTATAGTAGACATCAGTGGATAAGCTGTCTCCAGAGACAGAGACAGGAAGATCTAGAAAGGGGAGGGAGATGTCGGAAATGGACCAGGTAAATTTGAGGGCAGGGTGAAAGTTGGAGGCAAAGTTAATAAAGTCAACGAGTTCTGCATGCGTGCAGGAAGCAGCGCCAATGCAGTCATCGATGTAGCGAAGGAAAAGTGGTGGACAGATACCAGAATAGGCACGGAACATAGATTGTTCCACAAACCCAACAAAAAGGCAGGCATAGCTAGGACCCATACGGGTGCCCATAGCTACACCTTTAGTTTGGAGGAAATGGGAGGAGCAAAAGGAGAAATTATTAAGAGTAAGGACTAATTCCGCTAGACGGAGCAGAGTGGTGGTAGAGGGGAACTGATTAGGTCTGGAATCCAAAAAGAAGCGTAGACCTTCCTGATGGGGGATGGAAGTATATAAGGACTGGACATCCATGGTGAAAATAAAGCGGTGGGGGCCAGGAACTTAAAATCATCGAAAAGTTTAAGAGCATGAGAAGTGTCACGAACATAGGTCGGAAGGGATTGAACAAGGGGTGATAAAACAGTGTCGAGGTATGCAGAAACGAGTTCGGTGGGGCAGGAGCAAGCTGAGACAATAGGTCGGCCAGGACAGGCAGGTTTGTGGATCTTGGGTAGGAGGTAGAAACGGGAAGTGCGGGGTGTGGGAACTATAAGGTTGGTAGCAGTGGATGGGAGATCCCCCGAGTGGATAAAGGCGGTGATGGTGTGGGAGACAATGGCCTGGTGCTCCTTAGTGGGGTCACGATCGAGGGGTAAATAAGAGGAGGTATACGCGAGTTGTCGCTGCGCCTCAGCAAGGTAGAGGTCAGTACGCCAGACTACAATAGCACCCCCCTTATCAGCGGGTTTAATAATAAGGTGATTGACAGACAGATGGACCGACATACAGAGAGACAGACAGACAGATGGTCTGACATACAGAGAGACAGACAGATGGACTGACATACAGAAAGACAGATAGAGCAAAATAAGAGAGACAGCCAGACGGACTGAAATACAGAGAAGCAGGCAGACGGATCAACTTACAGAGAGACAGACGGACAGACAGATCGACACACAGAGAGATAGACAGACAGACAGATCGACATACTGAGAGATGGACAGGGAGACAGGTCGACATACAGACAGATAGACAGACAGACAGACAAATCAACATATAGAGAGACAGACATACGGACCGAGGTATGGAAAGACAGACAGACGAAACGCCATAAATAGAGACAGACAGAGCAAAATACAGCGACAGCCAGACGGACTGACAGACAGAGAGAGATAGACAGACAGACAGACAGACAGACTGACATACAGAGAGATAGATAAACAGATGGAAATACAGAGAGATAGAAAGTCAGACAGACGTACTAACATATAGAGAGATACATAGGCAGACAGATGGACCGACATACAGAGTGACAGACGGACCGACTGACATACAGAGAGACAGACAAACCGACTGACATACAGAGAGACAGACATACAGACGGATTGACATACATAGAGACAGACAGACAGACAGATGGAAAGATATACAGAGAGGCATACAGACAGACGGAGCGACATACCAAGAGACACACAGGCAGACTGACATAGAGAGAGATAGCTAGATGAATCGTCATATAGAAAGATAAACTGATAGACAGATCGACAGACAGAGAGAGACAGATTGACATACGGAGAGATGAACAGACAAAGAGATCGAGATGCAGAGAGATAGACGGAGAGATCGACATAAAGAAAGATAGACAGACAGATCGACATACAGAGAGATAGACAGACGGATCGATATACATAGAGACAGACGGACCGACCGACATACAGAGAGACAGGCAGAGAGACGGACCGACATACAAAAGAGATAGAGAGACAAACAGATGGATCGATATACACAGATATAGACAGACAGACAGACGGACCGACATACATAGAGATAGACAGACAGACAGATGGATGGAAATACAGAGAGGTAGACAGACAGACAGACTGACATACAGAAAGATTTACAGACAGACAGACGGTCCAATATACAGAGAGATAGACAGTCAGACAGAGAGACGGACTGACATACGGAGAGATAGACAGGTAGACAGATCGACATACAGAGAGACAGATGGACCGAAATACAGACAGACAGACGGACCGACCGACATACACAGAGACAGGCAGAGAGACGTACCGATATACAGAGAGACAAACAGACAGACGGACCGATATACAGAGAGACAAACAGACAGACGGACCGATATACAGAGAGATAGACAGACAGACGGACCGACATACAGAGAGATAGACAGACAGATGGACTGATATACAGAGAGATAGACAGACAGACAGACATACCAACATATAGAGAGATACATAGACAGACAGACAGTCCGACATGCAGAGAGACAGGCAGACAGATGGACCAACATACAGAGTGACAGACGAACAGAGCGACATACAGAGAGACAGACAAATGGACTGACATACAGAGAGACAGACAGACAGATGGACCGACATATATAGAGACAGACAGACAGACAGATGGAAAGATATACAGAGAGGCACACAGACAGACGGAGCGACATACAGAGAGACAGACAGATCGACATACCAAGAGACACACAGGCGGACCGACATAGAAAGAGATAGACAGATGAATCGTCATATAGAAAGATAAACTGATAGACAGATCGACAGACAGAGAGAGACAGATCAACATACGGAGAGATGGACAGACAAAGAGATCGAGATGCAGAGAGATAGACGGACAGATCGACATAAAGAGAGATAGACAGACAGATCGATATACATAGAGACAGATGGACCGAAATACAGACAGACAGACGGACTGACCGACATACAGAGAGACAGGCAGAGAGACGTACCGACATACAGAGAGATAGACAGACAGACAGACGGACGGAAATACAGAGAAGTAGACAGACAGACAGACAGACGGTCCGACGTACAGAGAGATAGACAGTCAGACAGAGAGACGGACTGACATATGGAGAGATAGACAGGTAGACAGATCGACATACAGAGAGACAGATGGACCGAAATACAGACAGACAGACGGACCGACCGACATACACAGAGACAGGCAGAGAGACGTACCGATATACAGAGAGACAAACAGACAGACAGACCGACATACAGAGAGATAGACAGACAAACAGACGGACGGAAATATAGAGAGATAGACAGATAGAGAGATCGACATACAGAGAGATAGACAGACTGATCGACATACAGAGAGAGAGAGAGAACACACAGATCGACATACAGTGAGAAAGGCAGACATACCAACATACAGACAGATCAGCTTACAGAGAGATAGACAGACAGGCAGCTAGACATAGAGAGAGATAGACAGAGAGACAGATTGACGTACAGAGAGATAGACAGAGAGACAGATCGAAACACAGATAAATAGACAGATAGATTGACATACAGAGAGGTATACGGACAGAAACATCGACATACAGAGAGATAGACTGACAGACAGATCGACATTTAGAGAGATAGACAGACAGACGTACCGACATAGAGAGAGACAGACAGACCGACATTCAGAGAGACAAATGGACCAACATACAGAGAGACAGACAGACAGACAACCGCACCGACATACAGAGAGACAGACAGACGGACGGCGCAACATACAGACACACTGGCCAATATATAGAGAGACAGACAGACAGACGGTCTGACATACAGAAAGACAGACAGAGCAACATACAGAGAGACACCCAGACGGACTGAAATACAGAGAGACAGACTAACGGACCGACATACAGAGAGACAGACGGACTGAAATACAGATAGATAGACAGCCAGACAGCTGGACTAACATACAGAGTGATAGACAGACTGACAGACGGACCAACATACAGAGAGACAGACAGACAGACCGATGGACATACAGAGAGATAGACAGACAGATCAAGTCAACATACAGACAGATAGACAGAGAGACAGATCGACATACAGAAATATAGACAAACTGATCGACATACAGAGAGACAAACAAACAGACAGACCAACAAACAGGGAGAGAGACAGACAGACAGATGGACCGACATGCAGAGAGATAGACAGGCAGACAGATCGACATACAGAGAGATAGACAGACAGATCGACATACTGAGAGATAGACAGAAAGTTCGACATAGAGAGAGATAGACAGAGAGACAGGCAGATCGAAATACAGAGACAGACAGATAGACAGATCGACATACAAAGAGATAGACAGACAGATCGACTCAGAGAGAGACAGGCAAACAGACAGACCAAACAACAAACAGACAGACGGACATACGGACCAACATACAGAGAGACAGACAGACGGACCGACATACAGAGAGATGGACAGACAGACAGATCGACATACAGAGAGATAGACAGACAGATCGATATGCCGAGAGGTACACAAACAGGCAGATCGATAAACTGAGAGAAATACAGGGAGATCGACATACAACCAGATAAACAGATAGATCAACATAGAGAGATAAAGAGACAGATCGATACAGAGAGACAGACGGACCGACTGACATGCACAGAGACTGTCATACGGACCAAGATAAGGAGAGACACACAGGCAGACAGACGGACCGACATACAGAGAGATAGACAGACAGACAGACAGACAGACAGACAAAGAGAGAGATAGACAGACAGATGGACTGACATACAGAGTGATAGACAGATCGACATACAGAGATAGACAGGCAGATCGACATACAGAGAGATAGATTTATAGACAAATCGACATACTGAGAGATATACAGACAGATCGACATACAGACAGATAGACGGACAGGCAGATCAACATACAGAGAGATTGAGAGACAGATCGACATACAGAGAGATAGACAGACATATCAACATATAGAGAGACAAACAGACACACGGACCGAACGACATACAGAGAGACAGGCAAAGAGACTGAGCGACATATAGAGAAACAGACGGACTGAGATACAGGGAGACAAACAGAGCGACATACAGAGAGGCAGACAGATGGACCGACATACAGAGAGATAGACAGACAGACAGACAGAAAGACGGACCGATATACAGAGATATAAAGAGACAGACAGACAGACAGACATACAGAGAGTTAGACAGACAGACAGATCGACATACAGAGATATAGTCAGACAGATCGACATACAGTGAGATGGACAGACAGATCGACATACAGAGAGATGGACAGACAGATCGACATACAGTGAGATGGACAGACAGACCGACATACAGACAGATCAACATAGAGAAAGTTAGACAGACAAACAGACAGACATGCAGAGTGATCGACATACAGAGAAATAGACTAACAAATCGATATGCAGAGAGATAGATAGACAGACAGACAGATCAATATACAGAGAGAAAGACAGGCAACAGTCTTAAAGTAAGATTGACAGACAGACAGACCGACTACAGAGAGACAGACAGAGCGACATACAGAGAGACAGACACAAGGACAGACGGACCAATATACAGAGGTATAGACAGACAGGTAGATGGATCGAAATATACAGAGATAGACAGACAGGCAGATAGACCGACATGCAGAGAGATACACAGACAGACAGATCTACATACAGAGAGATAGACAGACAGATCGACATAGAGAGAGAGAGACAGACAAACAGATCAACATACACAGAGGTAGACAGAGAAAGAGGCTGACATACAGTCAGATAGACAGACAGACCAATAGACAAACAGAGAGGTAGAGAGACAGATTGACATACTGAGAGATAGACATGTTTACCGAGATATGGAGAGACAGATAGACAGTTGAATGGGCATACATAGAGACAGACAGAGCGACATGCAGAGAGACAGCCAGACAGACTGACATGCAGAGAGACAGACAGACAGACAGACAGACAGACAGATAGATCGACATACAGAGAGATAGACAGACAGACAGATCCACATACAGAGAATTAGACAGAGAGATCGACATGCAGACAGATAGAAGAGGAACACAGCCTTATACAGCGGGCAGCGTAGTTTGCGGGCTGCGGAGTGAGCCAGGAGTACAGTGAGGGCTTAAGGGCTTTGGCTAAACGGGCTTAGGCGGAAATGGGAGAGGCAAAGAGGGTTTTGTTTTTCTTTTTTTCCCTGTTATTTGAAGAGGGGGGAAGTATGAGTGTGAGGGCAGCTTGTAGTTCTCAGTGCCGGATGTGGGAGGTAGTGGAGTCTCCCAGCCTCCCGGACATCCACTTCTGCGCCAGGTGCGCCGAGATGCAGCTCCTAAGGGACCGCGTTAGGGAACTGGAGCTGCAGCTCGATGATCTTTGTCTTATCAGCGAGAGTGAGGAGTTGATAGAGACGATTTATGGGCAGGTGGTCACACCAGGGCCACGGGAGGCAGGCAAGTGGGTCAAGGAGGGGGAATAGGAAGAATCAGGTACCAGAGAGTACCCTTGTGGCTGTGGCTGTGCCCCTTGACAATAAGTACTCCTGTTTGAGTGCTGTTGGGGGGGACAGCTTACCTGGGGGAAGCAACACTGGCCGTGCCTCCGGCACAGAGTCCAGACCTGTAGCTCAGAAGGGTAGGGAACAGAAGAGGAGGGCAGTAGTAATAGTGGACTCAATAGTTAGGGGGTCAGATAGAGGATTCTGTGGACGCAGTCCGGAGACCCAGATGGTAGTTTGCCTCCCTGGTGCCAGGGTCCGGGATATTTCTGATCGCGTCCAAGAGATCCTGAAGTGGGAGGGAGAGGAACCAGAGGTCGTGGTACATATAAGTACCAATGACATAGGTTGGAAAAGGGGAGAGGTCCTGAAAGGAGAATATAGGGAGCTAGGAAGGGAGTTGAGAAAAAGAACCGCAAATGTAGTAATCTCGGGATTACTGCCTGTGCCACACGACAGTGAGAGTAGGAATGCGATGAGGTGGAGGATAAATGCGTGGCTGAGGGATTGGAGCAGGGGGCAGGGATTCGGGTTTTTGGATCATTGGGACCACTATTGGTGCAGGCATGACCTGTACAAAAAGGACAGGTTACACTTGAATCCTAGGGGGACCAATATCCTGGCGGGGAGATTTGCGAGGGCTACTGAGGTGACTTTAAACTAGAATGGTTGTGGGGAGGGAATCAAATTAAGGAGACTAGGAGAGGGGAGGTTGATGTCAGGGAAAAGGAAGAAAAAGAAAACAAAGTTGCTTGCTCCATTAAGGATAAACAGAGAGTGGGAGGTGGAGAGTTTCTTAAGTGCATCTATTTTAATGCTAAGAGCATTGTAAGAAAGATGGATGAGCTAAGAGCATGGATTGATACCTGGAAATATGATGTTGTAGCTATTAGTGAAACGTGGTTGCAGGAGGGGTGTGATTGGCAACTAAATATTCCAGGATTTCGTTGCTTCAGGTGTGATAGAATCAGAGGGGCAAGAGGGGGAGGTGTTGCATTGCTTGTCAGAGAATAATAAACAGTGGTGGTCTGGCAGGATAGATTAGTGGACTCGTCTAGGGAGGTTATTTGGATGGAATTGAGGAATAGGAAAGGTGTTGTGATGCTTATAGGGGTGTATTCTAGACCACCTAATGGGGACCGAGAACTGGAGGAGCAAGTTTGTAAGGAGATAGCAGATATTTGTGGTAAGCACAAGGTTGTGATTGTGGGGGATTTTAATTTTCCACACATAGACTGGGATGACCATTCTGTAAAAGGGCTGAATGGTTTGGAGTTTTCAAATGTGTGAAAGGTAGTTTTTTGGAGCAATACATAGAGGTACCAACTAGAGAAGGGGCAGTGTGGGATCTCCTGTTAGGGAATGAGATAGGGCAGGTGACAGAGGTATGTGTTGGGGAGCACTTCAGGTCCAGTGATCACAATACCATTAGTTTCAGTGTAATTATGGAGAAGGATAGGACTGGACCTAGGAATGAGATTTTTGATTGGAGAAAGGCTAACTTTGAGGAGATGCGAAAAGATTTACAAGGAGTGGATTGAGACAATTTGTTTTATGGGAAGGATGTAACAGAGAAATGGAGGTCATTTAAAGGTGAAATTTTGAGTGTTCAGAATCTTTATGTTCCTGTTAGGTTGAAAGGAAAGGTTAAAAGTTTGAGAGAGCCATGGTTTTCAAGAGATATTGAAAACTTGGTTCAGAAAAAGAGATGGATCTTCAATAAATATAGGCAGCTTGGAGTTAATGAGGTACATCGAGGAATATAAAGAATGTAAAAAGAATTTTAAGAAAGAAATTAGAAAAGCTAAAAGAAGATACGAGGCTGCTTTGGCAAGTAAGGTGAAAATAAATCTAAAGGGTTTCTACAGTTATGTTAGTGGCAAAAGGATAGTGAGGGATAAAATTGGTCCCTTGGAGAATCAGATTGGACGGCTATGTACGGAGCCAAAAGAGATGGGGGAGATTTTGAACAATTTCTTTTCTTCGGTATTCACTAAGGAGAAGGATATTGAATTGTGTAAGGTAAGGGAAACAGGAAGGGTAGTTACGCAAAGTATGACAATTAAAGAAGAGGAAGTACTGGCACTTTTAAGGAATATAAAAGTGGATAAGTCTCCGGGTCTGGACTAGGTATTCCCTAGGACCTTGAGGGAAGTTTGTGTAGAAATAGCAGGGGCTCTGACAGAAATATTGTTGTCGTTTAAAGTTAAATTGGATAGATATATGGACAGGAAAGGACTGGAGGGTTATGGGCTGAGTGCAGGTTGGTGGGACTAGGTGAGAGTAAGAGTTCGGCATGGACTAGAAGGGCCGAGATGGCCTTTCCGTGCTGTAATTGTTATATGGTTAATCAGAGAGATAGACAGACAGACAGATCGACATACGAAGAGATAGAGAGACAGACAGATCGACATAAAGAGAGATAGACAGGCAGACCGACATACAGAGAGATAGACAGGCAGACAGACCGACATACAGGCAGATCGACAAACAGGAAGACAGACCGACATACAGAGAATTAGACAGAAAGATTGACTAACAGAGAGATAGACAGACAGACAGATCGACATACAGAGAGGTAGACAGAGAGACAGATCGACATACAGAGAGATAGACAGAGACAGATCAACATATTGAGTACGAACAGACAGTTCGACATACAGAGAGATAGACAGACAGATCTACATACGAAGGGATAGACAGAAAGATCGACATACTGAGAGATAGACAAACAGTTCGACATACAGAGAGACAGACAGACCGACATACAGAGAATTAGACAGAAAGATTGACTAACAGAGAGATAGACAGACAGACAGATCGACATACAGAGAGGTAGACAGAGAGACAGATCGACATACAGAGAGATAGACAAAGAGACAGATCAACATATTGAGTACGAACAGACAGATCGACATACAGAGAGATAGACAGACAGATCTACATACGAAGGGATAGACAGAAAGATCGACATACTGAGAGATAGACAGACAGTTCGACATACAGAGAGACAGACAGACCGACATACAGAGAGACAGACAGACAGATCGACATACAGAGACACAGACATACGGACATAGAAACGGAGAGACAGATAGACAGACGAACCGCCATACATGGAGACAGACTGAGCGACATACAGAGAGACAGCCAGACGGACTGACATACAGAGCGATAGACAGACAGACAGTCAGACAGACATACAGAGAGGTAGACAGGCAGGCAGACAGATGGACCGACATACAGAGAGATAGACAGACATATCGACATACAGCGAGATAGACAGACAGATTGACATACAGAAAGACAGACACACCGACATACAGAGAGATAGACAGACAGACAGATTGACATACTGAGAGATATACAGACAGATTGACATACAGTGAGATCGACAGACCGACATACAGAGGGATAGACAGGCAGATAGACCGACATACGGACAGATCGACACACAGGAAGACAGACTGATATACAGAGAAATAGACAGATAGACAGAGAGATCAACATACAGTGAGATAGACAGACAGACCGACATACAGTGAGATAGACAGGCAGACAGACAGATTGACATACAGAGAGATGGACAGACAGACAGACAGAACAACATACTGAGATATATATAGACAGCTCGGCATACTGGGAGACAGAGCGACATAGAGAGCGATAGACAGACAAATTGATATGCAGAGGGTTAGACTGACAGATCGACATACAGAGAGATAGACAGATCGACAGATATATGGACCGAAATACGGAGAGACAGACAGACAGATGAACCGCCATACATAGAACATACAGAGACAGGCAGACGGACTGACATACAGAGAGACAGACAGACTGACTGACATACAGAGTGATGGACAGACAGACGGACAGACATACAGAGAGATAGACAGACAGACGGATGGACCGACATACAGAGAGATGGGCAGACAGACTGACATACAGAGAGATAGACAGACAGACAGGGAGATCGACATACAGAGAGATAGATAGACAGGCCGACATACAGAAAGGTAGACAGAGAGAGAGACGGACATACAGTGAGATAGACAAACATATAGACAAACAGAGAGGTAGAGAAACAGGTCGACATACAGAGCAATAGACAGACAGAGCGCCATACAGAGAGACGGACAGGCAGACAGACTGATGTACAGACAGATCGACACACAGAGAGATAGACAGACAGATTGACATACGTGTGACAGACAGATAAACAGACAGATTGATATATAGAAAGATAGACAGACAGACAGACAGATGGACGGACATACAGAGAGTTAGACAGACAGCTCGACATAGAGGGAGATAGACAGAAAGATCGACATACAGACAGATAGACAGACAAATCGACATACGGAGAGATAGACAGACAGATCAACATACAGTGAGATAGACAGACAGACAGATCGACATATAGAGAGATAGACAGACAGACAGACAGAGCGATCAACATACTGAGAGATATACAGATATATCGACATTCTGAGAGATATACACACAGATCAACATAGAGAGAGATAGACAGACAGACCGACAAAGAGAGAGATCGACAGACAGAGAGATATACAGACATATCGACATACAGAGAGATAGACACACAGATCGACATACGGAGAGATAGACATACGGACATAGAAACGGAGAGACAGACAGACAGACGAAACACCATACATAGAGACAGACAGACGAAATGCCATACATAGAGACAGACAGAATGACATACAGAGAGACAGCGAGACGGACTGACATACAGAGAGATAGACAGACAGACAGACAGACAGACGGATGGACGTACAGAGAGATAGACAGGTAGACAGACAGATGGACCGACATACAGAGAGACAGACAGACATATTGACAGACAGCAAGATAGACAGACAGATGGACATACAG
Organism: Mobula hypostoma; assembly: GCF_963921235.1. Taxonomy (NCBI): domain Eukaryota; kingdom Metazoa; phylum Chordata; class Chondrichthyes; order Myliobatiformes; family Myliobatidae; genus Mobula; species Mobula hypostoma. The sequence continues at coordinate 2,007,238 of NC_086110.1, forward strand.
AGAGACAGACACACCGACATACAAGGAGATAGAGAGACAGACTGACATACAGAGAGATAGACAGATAGACAGATCGACATACAGAGAGATAGACAGACAGATCGATATACTGAGATACATACAGACAGATCGACATATAGAGAGATAGATAGACAGATCAACATACAGTGAGATAGACAGACAGACAGATCGACATATAGAGAGATAGACAGACAGACAGACAGATTGATCAACGTACTGAGAGATATACAGACATATCGACATTCTGAGAGATATACACACAGATTGACATAGAGAAAGATAGACAGACAGACCAACATAGAGAGAGACCGACAGACAGATCGACATACAGAGAGGTATAATGACATATCGACATACAGAGAGATAGACACACAGGTCAACATACAGAGAGACAGACATACGGACATAGAAGCAGAGAGACAGACAGACGAAACGCCATACATAGAGACAGACAGAACGACATACAGAGAGACAGACATACTGATATAGAAACGGAGAGACAGCCAGACAGACTGACATACAGAGAGATAGACAGGCAGTGAGACAGATGGACTGACATACAGAGAGATAGACAGACATATTGACATACAGCAAGATAGACAGACAGATCGCCATACAGAGAGATAGACAGATAGACAGATCAACATACAGAGAGATAGACAGACAGACAGACAGATCGACAAACTGAGATACATACAGACATGTCGACATATAGAGAGATAGACAGACAGGTCGACATGCAGTGAGATAGACAGGTAGACAGACCGACATACAGAGAAATTTACAGACAGACAGACAGATCAACATAAAGAGGGATAGACAGACAGACCAACATAAAGAGAGTTAGACACACAGACGGACCGACGTACATACAGAGAGACAGACGGACCGACATGCAGAGAGATAGACAGACAGACAGACCGGCCGACATACAAAGAGACAGGCAGAGAGAGTGAGAGACATATAGAGTCACAGACGGACTGAGATACAGAGAGACAGACAGACAGACGAACCACTATACATGGAGAAAGACAGAGCGAGATAAAGAGAGACAGCCCGACAGACTGACGTACAAAGAGACAGACAGATGGACCAACATACAGAGAGTTAGACATACAGGCAGACAAAAAGATCAACATACAGAGAGACGGACAGAAAGACAGATCGACATACAGAAAGATAGACAGATCGACACAGAGAGAGATAGACAGACAGATCGACATACTAGGAGATATACAGACAGATCGACATCAGAGAGATAGGCATATGGACCGAGGTACGGAGAGGCAGACAGACAGACGAACTGCCATACATACAGACAGCGCAACATACAGAGAGACAGCCAGAGGGACAGACATACAGAGAGACAGACGGACGGAACAACATGCTGAGAGACAGGCAGACGGACCAACATACAGAGAGATAGACAGACAGACAGATCGACATAAAGAGGGATAGACAGACAGACCAACATAAAGAGAGTTCGACACACAGACGGACCGGCGTACATACAGAGAGATAGACGGACCGACATGCAGAGAGATAGACAGACAGACAGATCGACATACAGACAGACAGATGAACGGCCATACATAGAGCCAGACAGCGCAACATACAGAGAGACAACCAGACGGTTTGACATACAGAGAGACAGACAGATGGAATGACATACAGAGAGACAGACAGACAGACAGACAGATGGAGCGACATACAGAGGTAAAGACAGACAGACAGGTAGAAATACAGAGAGATAGACAGACATACAGACGGACCATTGTACAGCGAGATAGAAAGACAGAGCGTTAGACAGAGAGACCAATCGATATATGGAGAGATAGACAGACAGATCGACAGACAGAGAGATAAACAGACAGATCAACATAAAGAGTGATAATCAGACAGAACAACATACAGAGAGATAAACAGACAGATCGACACAGGGAGAGACAGACAGACAGACGGACCGACAGATATGCAGAGTGACAGACAGCCGGACCAAGATACAGAGAGATAGACAGTCAGACAGTCGCCATACATGGAGAAAACAGAGTGAGATAATGAGAGACAGCCAGACAGTCTGACATCCAAAGAGACAGACAGACCGACATGCAGCGAGATAGACAGAAAGTTCGACATACAGAGAGATAGGCAGACAGACAGACAGATCGACACACAGAGAGATAGACAGACAGACATATCGACATAGCAAAAGACAGACAGATAGACATACTAAGAGATATACAGACAGATCGACATACAGAGAGATAGACAGACAGACCGACATAGACTGACATACAGAGAGATAGACAGACAGATAGACATGCAGAGAGATCCACAGACAGACAGATGGATATGCTGAGAAATAGACAGACAGATCGACATACAGAGCGATAAAGAGACAGATCGAAATACAGAGAGTTTAAGAGACAGATCGACACAGAGAGAGACAGACAGACATGCGGGCCAACCGACAGACAGGAAGACAAACATACGGACCAAGTTATAGAGAGACAGACAGATGGAAGAACCACCACAAATAGAGACAGACAGAGCGACATGCAGAGAGACAGCCAGACGGACTGACATATAGAGAGACAGACAGATGTTCCGACACACAGAGAGATAGATGGACAGGCAGATCGACATACAGAGATATAAAGAGACAGATCAACATATAGAGAGATAGCCAGACAGACAGATCGACATACGGAGAGATAGACAGACAGATCGACAAGCCGAGAGATACACAGACAGATCGATATACTGAGAGAAATACAGACAGACAACCAGACAGATCGACATACAGAGAGATAAAGAGACAGATTGACAGAGAGAGAGACAGAGAGACAGACAGTCGGACCTAGATACAGACAGACAGACAGACAGACCAACATACAGAGAGATAGACAGACAGACAGATCGATGTACAGAGAGACAGGCAGACCGACATACAGAGAGGTAGACAGACGGACCAACATACACAGAGATAGACAGGCAGGTTGACATACTCAGTGATAGGCAGATATTTCGACATAGAGAGAGACAGACAGGCAGATCGACATTCAGAGAGACAGACATACGGACTGAGATACGGAGAGACAGACAGACAGACAGATGAACTGCGATACATAGAGACAGACAGAGCGACTTACAGAGAGACAGCTAGACGAACTATCATACAGCGAGACAGACAGACCGACTGACATACAGAGAGATGGACAGACAGTCAGACGGACAGTCATACAGAGAGACAGACAGACAGATAGACATAAAAACATAGAAACATAGAAAATAGGTGCAGGAGTAGGTCATTCGGCCCTTCGAGCCTGCACCGCCATTCAGTATGGTCATGGCTGATCATCCAACTCAGAACCCTGTACCTGCCTTCCCCCCATACCCCCTGATCCCTTTAGCCACAAGGGCCATATCTAACTCCCTCTTAAATATAGCCAATGAACTGGCCTCGACTATTTCCTGTGGCAGAGAATTCCACAGATTCACCACTCTCTGCGTGAAGAAGTTTTTCCTAATCTCGGTCCTAAAAGGCTTCCCCTTTATCCTCAAACTGTGACCCCTCGTTCTGGACTTCCCCAACATCAGGAACAATCTTCCTGCATCTAGTCTGTTCAATCCCTTTAGGATTTTATACGTTTCAATAAGATCCCCCCTCAATCTTCAGAATTCCAATGAGTATAAGCCTAGTTGATCCAGTCTTTCATCATATGAAAGTCCTGTCATCCCAGGAATCAATCTGGTGAACAGAGAGACAGACAGACAGATCGACAGACAGATCGACAGACAGATCGACATACAGAGAAACAGACAGACCAACATACAGAGAGATAGACAGACAGATGGATCGACATACAGATAGACAGGCAGATCGACATACTGAGAGAGATACAGACAGATCGACATACAGAGAGATAGACAGACAGATCGAAATACTGGGAGCTAGACAGACAGTTTGACATACAGAGAGAGAGAGACAGAGTGACATAGAGAGAGATAGATAGACAGACAGATAGATCGACATACTGAGAAACATACAGAGAGATCGACATACAGAGAGATATACAGAGAGACAGAACGACATGCAGAGAGATATACAGACAGATCGGCATACAGACTGATAGACAGGCAGACAGACAGATCGACATACAGAGAGACAAACAGACAGACAGATCGATATACAGAGAGATAGACAGACTGATTTGCATACAGTGAGATAGACAGGTAGCCAGACCGACATACAGACAGATCGACACACAGGAAGACAGACCGAAATACAGACAGATCGACACACACAGAGATGGACACACAGATCGACATACAGAGAGACAGATACACCAACATACAGAGAGATAGACAGACAGACCGATATACAGAGAGATAGACAGACAGAGAGATCGACATACAGAGAGATAGACGGACAGACAGACAGATCTATATACAAATAGACAGACAGACAGATTGACATACTGAGAGACATACAGACAGATAGACATACAGAGAGATAGACAGACAGATTGAAATACTGAGAGCTAGACAGACAGTTCGACATACAGAGAGAGAGAGACAGACCAACATACAGAGAGATAGACAGACAGACGGACAGATCGACACACAGAGAGACAGACAGACAGACAGAACGACATACAGAGAGATAGACAGACAGACAGATCGACAAACTGAGAAACATACAGACAGATCGACATACAGAGAGATATACAGACAGACAGAACGACATGCAGAGAGATATACAGACAGATCCACATACAGACTGATAGACAGGCAGACAGACAGATGGACATACAGAGAGACAGACCAACAGATCAATATACGGAGAGATCAACAGACAGATTGGCATACAGAGAGATAGACAGGCAGACAGATCGATATACAGAGAGATAGACAGACTGATTGACATACAGAGAGATAGACAGGTAGCCAGACCAACATACAGGCAGATCGACACACAGGAAGACAGACCGAAATACGGACAGATCGACACACAGAGAGATTGACAGACAGATCGACATACAGAGAGACAGACACACCAACATACAGAGAGATAGACAGACAGACCAACAGACAGACGGATAGACAGACAGACAGATGGACCGACATACAGAGAGATAGACAGACAGACAGATCGACACGTAGAGAGATAGACAGGCTGGTTGACATACTGAGAGATAGACAGACATTTTGACATATAGAGCGACAGACAGACCGACAAACAGAGAGATAGACAAACAGACTAACAGATCGACATACTGAGAGATAGACAGACAGATCGACATTCAGAGAGAAGGTCAGACAGATCGACATACAAAGAATTAGACAGTCAGAGAGTTCGACATACTGACATATAAACACACAGATCGACATACAAAGAGATAGACGGACAGATTGACATACAGACAGATAGACAGACAGATTGAAATACTGAGAGCTAGACAGACAGTTTGACATACAGAGAGAGAGAGAGAGAGACCGACATACAGAGAGATACACAGACAGAGCGACATAGAGAGAGATAGACAGACAGACAGATCGATATGCTGAGAAATAGACAGATTGAAATACAATGAATTTAAGAGACAGATCGACACAGAGAGAGACAGACAGACATGTGGGCTGACCGACATACAGAAAGACCGACATGCGGACCGAGTTACAGAGAGACGGACAGACAGAAGAACCACCATAAATAGAGACAGAGAGAGCGGCATACAGAGAGATAGACAGACAGGCAGGCAGATTGACATACAGAGAGATAGACAAACAAGACTAACAGATCGACATACTGAGAGATAGACAGAGAGATCGACATTCAGAGAGAAGGACAGACAGATCGACATACTGAGAGATAGACAGACAGATCGACATACAGAGATTTAGACAGTCAGAGATTTCAACATACTGATATATAAACACACAGATTGACATACAGAGAGATAGACAGAAAGACAGATCGACACGCAGAGAGATAGACAGATAGACAGACTGATCGACATACAGTGAGATAGACAGACAGACAGATTGACATGCCGAGAGATACACAGACAGATCATTATACTGAGAGAAATACAGACAGATCGACATACAGACAGGTAACCAGACATATCGACATACAGAGAGATAAAGACACAGATCAACGCACAGAGAGACAGAGAGACAGACAGACAGACAGACGGACATGCAGAGAGATAGACAGACAGACAGATAGACATAAAGAAAGATAGACAGACAGACCAACATACAGAGGGATAGACAGACAGTCAGACGGACAGACATACAGAGAGGTAGACAGACAGACAGATGGACCATCATACAGAGAGAGAGATAGACAGATAGATATACAGAGAGACAGACAGACAGATCGACATACAGAGAGACAGACAGACAGATCGACATACAGAGAAACAGACACACCAACATACAGAGAGATAGACAGACAGACCGACATACAGAGAGATAGACAGACAGACAGATCAACATACTGAGAGACAGACAGACCGAGATACAGAGGGACAGACAGACAGACGAACCGCCGTACATAGAGACAGACAGAGCGACATACGGAGAGACAGTCAGACGTACCGACATATAGGGAGATAGACAGGCAGACAGACGGACTGACTTACGGAGAGATTGACAGACAGATAGATGGACCGACATAAGAGAGATAGGCAGACAGACAGATGGACCGAAATGCAGAGAGATAGACTGACAGACAGATAGACATACAGAGAGATAAGCAGACAGATCGACATAGAAAGAGACAGACAGACAGAGGGACCGACCAACTTACAGGTAGACAGACAAACGGACCGACATACAGAGAGACCAACAGACAGATGGACCAATGTACAGAGTGACACACAGAGAGACAGACAGATGGACTGACATACAAAGAGACAGACAGATGGACCGACATACAGAGAGATAGACAGATGGACCGACAGAGAGAGATAGACAGACAGACAGATCTACATACAGAGAGATAGAAGACAGATTGACATACAGAGAGATAGACAGACAGACAGGCCGACATACAGAGAGGCAGACAGACAGAATGAAATACAGAGAGACAGACCAACAGATCAAAATGAAGAGAGATAGATAGACAGATGGATCGACATACAGAGAGATAGACAGACAAATGGACATACAGAGAGATAGACAGACAGTCAGAGTGACGTACAGAGATGTAGAAAGACAGATCAACATACAGAGACATAGCCAGACAGACAGCTCGACATACAGATCGGCAGACAGACAGACAGATGGACCGACTTAGAAAGAGATAGACAAACAGACAGATCTACATACAGAGAGACAGAAGACAGATCAACATAAAGAGAGAAAAATAGATCAACATACAGAGAGATATACAGATAGATCGACATACAGAGTGATAGACAGACAGATCGACATACAGCCAGATAAACAGACAGATAGATCGACAGACAGAGAGATTGTTATGGTCCAGCCGGTAAAGTCCGCATTACGGTTCATGGTCTGGTCCATTGACCCTTGCTCCAAGTTTTCCTATCTACCCTGTTTCTGTTCCTGTTGAGCTCTAATTGAGGCAGCTAATGCTCGTTGGGACTGGCTGCATAAATATCTCCAGAGACCAGGGCGTGGCTGCTGGATTGTTCTTGTCCTTCCTCCTTGTATCCGTTCCTCTGCCTTCTGTTTCCTCGCCGGTAGCCCTGCCTTGTCTTGCTGGTAAATCTCACCTCGCCTGAAGTTCTTATCTTGCCTTGCATTGCCTGAAGCCTTGCCTTGTCTCACTGGTAACTCTCGCCTCGTCTCACCTGAAGTCTTGTCTTGGAGCCACACTGTACCTAGCTCCCTTCCTGTCCATTGCCTCCATCAGGTAAGCCAGGCCATATTACCGTTACCCTGTGATGGGTCCTGACCCTTCCTGTCCCTTGCCTCCGTCAGGTAAGCCAGGCCAGATTGCCATTACCCTGTGGTGGGTCCTGTCCCTTCTTGTCCCTTGCCTCTGTCAGGTAAGCCAGGCCAGATTGCCGTTACCCTGTGGTGGGTCCTGTCCCTTCCTGTACCTCGCCTATGTCGGGTAAGTCAGGCCAGATTGCTGTTACCCTGCGGTGGGTTCTGTCCCCTCCTGTCTCTTGCTGCTGTCGGGTAAGTCAGGCCAGATTTCCGTTACCCTGTGGTTGGTTTTGTCCCTTCCTGTCCCTCGCCTCCGTCGGGTGGAGATCTGTGTCCTGCCCAGGTGATCTGTGCCTTGCCCAGGTGTACCGCACCCTGCCCAGGAGGAGCTTCAAGCCCCAAGCTTCGAGCCTCGCTGCAAGCCAAGCTTCAAGACCCCAAGGCTCAAGCCTCTAGTCTCAAACCTCACCTCAAGTCTCTGGTCTCAAGCCTCTCCTCCAGTCTCTGCTCTCAAACCTCGCCCCAAGTCTCTAGTCTCAAGCCTCTCCTCCAGTCTCTGGCCTCCAGCCTCGCCTCAAGTTTCTGGTCTCCTAGATCTCTTGTCCAGTGCTGTTCTGGGTTCCAGTTTTCCTGTCCATGTCCTTGCCCACACCCTGTATCCTAGTCCTCTCTCTAGTACTTCAGAGTCTGTGTTTTGCACTTGGGTCCGTTCCCAGCCACCGCCTTATGACAGTGATAGATGGACAGACAGATTGACAGACAGATCGATATACAGAGAAACAGACGGACCGAGATACATAGAGACAGACAGACGGACCGACATACAAAGAGAAATAAAGACAGACAGACAGACGGACTGACTTAGACAGAGAGATAGACAGACAGACAGATCTACATATAGAGAGATAGAAAGACAGATTGACATACAGAGAGATAGACAGACAGATCGACATACTGAGAGATAGACAGACAGTCAGAGCGACATACAGAGAGATAGAAAGACAGATCATCATACAGAGACATACACAGACAGACAGACTGACATACAGAGAGATAGACTGACGGTCAGATCGACATACAGTTTGGCAGACAGACAGATTGACATATAGAGAGATAGACAAACAGACAGATCGACATACTGAGAGACAGACAGACAGATCGACCGACATACAGAGAGCAAAATAGATCAACATACAGAGAGATAGACAGACAGTTTGACTTACAGAGAGATAGACAGATCGACATACAGAGAGATAGACGGACAGTCAGAGTGATGTACAGAGAGCTAGAAAGACAGATCATCATACAGAAACATAGACAGACAGACAGACTGACATAAAGAGAGATGGACTGACAGACAGATCGACATACAGATAGGCAGAGAGTCAGACAGATTGACACACAGAGAGATAGACAGACAGTTCGACATACAGACAGATATACAGACAGATCGACATACAGAGAGATAAATAGACAGATCGACGTACAGAGAGATAAACAGACAGACAGACTGATCGACATACAGAGAGATGGACAGCAGACAAATCGACATACAGTGAGATAGACAGACAGATCGACATACAGAGATATAGACGGACAGACAGATCGACATACAGAGAGATAGACAGACAGATGGATATATAGAGAGGTAGACAGATCAACAGACAGAGAGATAGACGGACAGAAACATCGACGTACAGAGAGATAGACAGACAGATCGACATACAGAGATATAGACAGACAGACAGATCGACATACAGAGAGTTAGATAGACAGATGGATATACAGAGAGATAGACAGACAGACAGACAGACCGACATACAGAGAGATAGACAGACAGACAGATCGACATACAGAGAGACAGACAGACAGACAGATCGACATACAGAGAGACAGACAAATCGACATACAGAGAGATAGACAGATCGACATGCAGAGAGATGGACAGACAGATCGACATACAGAGAGATAGATGGACAGAAAGATCGACATACAGAGAGATAGACAGACAGATGGATATACAGAGAGATAGACAGACAGACAGACAGACCAACATACAGAGAGACAGACAGACAGATCGACATACAGAGATAGACCGACGGAATTACTTACTGAGGGATAGACAGACAGATCTACATAGAGTGATAGACAGGCAGACCGACATACAGAGAAGTAGACAGACAGATCGACATGCAGAGAGATAGACAGACAGATTGACATACAGTAGGTAGACATGTGGACTGACAGACTGACAGATTGACAGTCAGATAGATGTTTAACGCGAGGAGTATTAGGAACAAAGCGATGAGTCTACAGCATTGATCAGTACTTGGAGCTATGATGTTGTGACCATTACAGAGACAGGTACGGTGCAGGGGCAGGAATGGCTACTTCAAGTGCCAGGCTTTAGATGTTTCAGAATGAAGAGAGAGGGAGGCAAAAGAGGTGTGGGTGTGACACTGTTGATCAGGGATAGTGTGATAGCTGCAGAAGTGGAGGAAGTCATGGAGGGGTTGTCTACGGAGTCTCTGTGGGCGGAAGTTAGGAACAGGAAGGGGTCAATAACTCAACTGTGTGATTTTTATAGACCACCCAATAGTAACAGGCACATCGAGGAGCAGATAGGGAGATAGATTCCGCAAAGTTGTAATAATTACAGTATTATTGAGGTGGGAGATTTTAATTTCCCAAATATTGATTGGCGTCTACCAAGAGTGAGGGGTTTAGATGGGGTGGAGTTTGTTAGGTGTGTTCAGGAAGGTTTCTTGACACAATATGTAGATAAGCCTACAAGAGGAGAGGCTGTACTTGACCTAGTATTGGGAAATTAACATGGTCAGGTGTCAGGTCTCTCAATGGGAGAGCATTTTGGATATAGTGATCACAATTCTATCTCCTTTACCATAGCATTGAAGAGAGATAATAATAGACAAATTAGGGAAACATTTAATTGGAATTAGGGGAAATATGAGGCTATCAGGCAGGAACTTGGAAGCATAAATTGGAAACAGATGTTCTCAGGGAAACGTATGCAAGAAATGTGGCAAATGTTCAGAGGATATTTGTGTGGGGTTCTGCATAAGTACGTTCCAATGAGACAGTGAAAGGATGGTAGAGTACATGTACCATGGCGTACAAAGGGTTGTTGTAAATTTAGTCAAGAAGAAAAGAAGAGCTTACAAAAGGTTCAAAAAACTATATAATGATAGAGATCAAGAAGATTATAAGGCTTGCAGGAAGGAGCTTAAGAAGGAAATTAGGAGAGCCAGAAGGGGCCATGAGAAGGCCTTGGCGGACAGGATTAAGGAAAACCCCAAGGCATTCTACAAGTATGTGAAGAGTAAGAGGATAAGACATGATAGGACCATTCAAGTGCACCAGTGAAAAAGTGTGTATGGAACCGAAGGAGATAGCAGAGGTGCTTAATGAATACTTTGCTTCAGTATTCACTACGGAAAAGGATCTCGGCGATTGTAGAGATGACTTGCAGTGGACTGAAAAGCTTGAGCATGTAGATATTAAGGAAGAGGATGTGCTGGAGCTTTTGGAAAGCATCAAGTTGGATAAGTCACCGGGACCGGATGGGATTTACCCCAGGCTACTGTGGGACATGAGGGAGGAGATTGCTGAGCCTCTGGCAATGATCTTAGCATCATCAATGAGGATGAGAGAGGCTCCAGAGGATTGGAGGGTTGCGGATGTTGTTCCCTTATTCAATAGAGGGAGTAGGGATAGCCCAGGAAATTATAGACCAGTGAGGCTTACTTCAGTGGTTGGTAAGTTGATGGAGAAGATCCTGAGAGGCAGGATTTAGGAACATTTGGAGAGGCATAATATGATTAGGAATAGTCAGCATGGCTTTGTCAAAGGCAGGTCATGCCTTATGAGCTGGATTGAATTTTTTGAGGATGTGACTAAACACATTGATGAGGGTAGCGCCGTAGATGTAGTGTATATGGGTTTCAGCAAGGCATTTGATAAGGTACTCCATGCAAAGCTTATTGAGAAAGTAAGGAGGCATGGGATCCAAGGAGACATTGCTTTGTGTATCCAGAACTGGCTTGCCCACAGAAGGCAAAGTGTGATTATAGATGGGTCATATTCTGCATGGAGGTCGGTGACCAGTGGTGTGCCTCAGGGATCTGTTCTGGGACCCCTACTCTTCGTGATTTTTATAAATGACCTGGATGAGGAAGTGGACAGTTGGGTTAGTCAATTTGCTGATGACACAAAGGTTGGGGGTGTTGTGGATAGTGTGGAGGGCTGTCAGAGGTTACAGCGGAACATTGATAGGATGCAAAACTGGGCTGAGAAGTGGCAGATGGAGTTCAATCTAGATAAGTGTGAGGTGGTTCATTTTGGTAGGTCAAATATGATGGCAGAATATAGTATTAATGGTAAGACTCTTGGCAGTGTGGAGGATCAGAGGGATCTTGGAGTCCGAATCCATAGGACACTCAACGCTGCTGCGCAGGTTGACTCTGTAGTTAAGAAGGCATATGGTGCATTGGCTTTCATCAGCCATGGGATTGAGTTTAGGAGCCGAGAGGTAATGTTGCAGCTATATAGGACCCTGGTCAGACCGCACTTGGAGTACTGTGCTCAGTTCTGGTCGCCTCACTGCAGGAAGGATGTGGAAACCATAGAAAGGGTGCAGAGGAGATTTACAAGGATGTTGCCTGGATTGGGGAGCATGCCTTATGAGAATAGGTTGAGTGAACTCAGCCTTTTCTCCTTGAAGCGACGGAGGATGAGAGGTGACGTGATAGAGGTGTACAAGATAATGAGAGGCATTGATCATGTGGATAGTCAGAGGCTTTTTCCCGGGGCTGAAATGGCTGGCAAGAGAGGGCATAGTTTTAAGGTGCTTGGAAATAGGTACTGTACAGACGAGATGTCAGGGGTACGTTTTTTATGCAGAGAATGGTGAGTGGGTAGAATGGGCTGCCGTCAGTGGTGGAGGTGGATACGATAGGGTCTTCTAAAAGAATCCTGGATAGGTACATGGAGCTTAGAAAAACAGAGGGCTAAGGGTAAGCCTAGGTAATTCTAAGGTAAGGACATGTTCAGCTCAGCTTTGTGGGCCGAAGGGCATGTATAATGCTGTAGGTTTTCTAGATTTTCTATGTTTCTATGTTTCTATGTTTCTAGATAAGCTATGCAGATAGATAGAGAGGATAGACACATAAAAATATACAAAATAGATAGACCAATAGATTGACAACTAGATAGAGAGATGGAGAGAGGTAGATAATTCAGCAGACAGGTAGATAGACCAACAGGCAGACAGACAGATAAATGGATAGGCAGATAAATAGAGAGACAGACAGAGAATTTGAGTGACAGTTGGATAGACAGACAGATACATAGGCAGATAGACAGATGGACAAATAGACTGTCAGACAAGCAGTTAGATAGACAGACATTGATAGATAAATAGATAAATTGATAGACTCACTGATAGACTGACCGATTGACAGACATTAGATGGATAGACAGAGATGGACAGACAGACAAACAGATAGTTAGATAGACAGATTGATAGCTAGATAGGTAGACAGGTAGACAGATATAAAGATAGACGAACAGATGAATAGTCAGAAGGACAGACAGGCCAATGGAAAGATAAACACATGGAAATACAGAGAGATAGAAAGTTGGACAGCCAGATAGATAGATAAGTACATAGATAGATAGTTACTGAGACAGGTAGATGAACAAATAGATGAATAGACAGATAGACTGAATGACAGAGAGATCGATAGACCGACAGATAAATACATAGATAGATAAATAGATTGTTAGATAGACACTGAGAGATAGACAGATAGATAGGCTGATGTACATACAGATGGATATACAGGTAGACAGACTCAACGATAGATTGATAGACTGATAGACAAAGAAAGATGGAGAGACAGAGAGAGAGCAAGACAGGCAGACAGATAGATTCACAGTTAGACAGCTCAATAGAAAAACAGATAGGCAGACAGATAGAGCCATAGATAGTCAGACAGATAGATTGACAGATAGATAAGTAAATAGACAGAAAGACAGCCATATAGACAGATAGATAGAGAGATAGATAGATATACAGATATATAGGTAGACAGGCAAATAGAGTGAAAGATAGACAGACAGACAGAAAGATAGACAGGTTGATAGATTGAGACACCGATAGACAGGCAGATGGATAAACAGACAGATATAAAGATAGTCAGACAGACAGATAGATAGATAAATAGATAGATAGACAGATAGATAGACAGGCAGAGAGATACGCAGACAGAGATAGATCATCAGACAGACAGTTAGACTGATAGACAAATGTCAAGATTGAGAAATAGACTGTCGGATGGCCCGAAAGATAGATAGATGGATAAAGTGATAGAAAGACAGACAGACATATTGACCAAAAGATAGATGGATAGACAGAGAGATGGACATACAGTCAGAGAGACAGGCAGAGAAATAGACAGAAAGATGCATAGATAGATAGATAGACAGACAGGTAGACAGATATACAGACAGATAGAGGGAGAGGAAGGCAGTCAGTTAGACAGATAGATATACGTGTGTGAGAGAGAAATAGATGGTCGAACAGCCAGAGAGATAGATAGACAGATGGACAGAAAGTCAGATAGATAGATAAATAGAACAATGGATAAGTGAGTGAACAGGTAACTGAACTGATTGATAAATATACAGAACAACAGCTAGATAGACCGTCAAACAGTCAGATAGATAGACCCACAGCTGGACAGATAGATAGACTGATAGACTGATAAACAGACATATTCATAAATATTTGTATATTTAAAATGTTTTATATTTTCTTAAATGCATTTATTTTAATGCTAGGAGCATTGTAAGAAAGGTGGATGAGCTTATAGCATGGATTGATACCTGGAAATATGATGTTGTAGCTATTAGTGAAACATGGTTGCAGGAGGGGTGTGATTGGCAACTAAATATTCCTGGATTTTGTTGCTTCAGGTGTGATAGAATCAGAGGGGCAAGAGGGGGTGGTGTTGCATTGCTCGTCAGAGAAAATATTACAGCGGTGCTTTGGCAGGATAGATTAGAGGGCTCGTCTAGGGACGCTATTTGGGTGGAATTGAGGAATGGGAAAGGTGTAGTAACGCTTATAGGGGTGTATTATAGACCACCGAATGGTGAGCGAGAAGTGGAGGAGCAAATTTGTAAGGAGATTGCAGTTATTTGTAGTAAGCACAAGGTTGTGATTGTGAGAGATTTTAATTTTCCACACATTGACTGGGAAACCCATTCTGTAAAAGGGCTGGATGGTTTGGAGTTTGTAAAATGTGTGCAGGATAGTTTTTGCAGCAATACATAGACGTACCAACTAGAGAAGGGGCAGTGTTGGATCTCCTGTTAGGGAATGAGATAGGGCAGGTGACGGAGGTATGTGTTGGGGAGCACTTCGGGTCCAGTGACCACAATGCCATTAGTTTCAATATAATTATGGAGAAGGATAGGACTGGACCCAGGGTTGAGATTTGTGATTGGAGAAAGGCTAACTTTGAAGAGATGCGAAAGGATTTAGAAGGAGTGGATTAGGACAATTTGTTTTATGGGAAGGATGTAATAGAGAAATGGAGGTCATTTAAAGGTGAAATTTTGAGGATACAGGACCTTCATGTTCCTGTTAGTTTGAAAGGAAAGGTTAAAAGTTTGAGAGAGCCATGGTTTTCAAGGGATATTGGTCCCTTAGAGAATCAAAGTGGATGGCTATGTGCAGAGCCAAAAGAAATGGGGGAGATTTTGAACAATTTCTTTTCTTTGGTATTCACTAAGGAGAAGGATATTGAATTGTGTAAGGTAAGGGAAACAAGAAAGGTAGTTATGGAAAGTATGATGATTAAAGAAGAGGAAGTACTGGTGCTTTTAAAGAATATAAAAGCGGTTAAGTCTCTGGGTCCGGACAGGATATTCCCTAGGACCTTGAGGGAAGTTAGTGTGGAAATAGCAGGGGCTCTGACAGAAATATTTCAAATGTCATTAGAAACGTGGATGGTGCCGGAGGATTGGCGTATTGCTCATGTTGTTCCATTGTTTAAAAAGCGTTCTAAGAGTAAACCCAGCAATTATCAGCCTGTGAGTTTGACATAAATTGATGGAAAGTATTCTTAGAGATGGCATATGTAATTATCTGGATAGACAGGGTCTGATTAGTAACAGTCAACATGGATTTGTGCGTGGAAGGTCATGTTTGACAAATTTTATTGAATTTTTTGATGAGGTTACTAGGAAAGTTGACAAGGGTAAAGCGGTGGATGGTGTCTATATGGACTTCAGTAAGGCCTTTGACAAGGTTCCACACGGAAGGTTAGTTAGGAAGGTTCAATCATTAGGTTTCAATATCGAAGTAATGAAATGGATTCAGCAGTGGCTGGATGGGAGACGCCAGAGAATAGTGATGGATAGCTGTGCGTCAGATTGGAGGACAGTGTCTAGTGGTGTGCCTCAGGGATCTGTACTGGGTTCAGTGTTGTTTGTCATATATATTAATGATCTGGGTGATGGGGTGGTAAATTGGATTAGTAAATATGCAGATGATACTAAGATAGGTGGCGTTGTGGATAATGAAGTAGGTTTTCAAAGCTTGCAGAGAGATTTAGACCACTTAGAAGAGTGGGATGAAAGACGGCAGATGGAGTTTAATGCTGATAAATATGAGGTGCTACATTTTGGTAGGACTAATCAAAATAGGACATACATGGTAAATGGTAGGGCATTGAAGAATGCAGTAGAACAGAGGGATCAAGGAATAATGGTGTATAGTTCCCTGAAGGTGGAATCTCATGTGGATAGGGTGGTGAAGAAAGCTTTCCGTATGCTGGCCTTTATTAATCAGAGCATTGAATATAGGAGTTGGGATGTAATGTTGAAATTGTATAAGGCATTGGTAAGGCCAAATTTGGAGTATTGTGTACAGTTCTGGTCACCAAATTATAGGAAAGATGTCAATAATATTGAGAGAGTACAGAGGAGATTTACTAGAATGTTGCCTGGGTTTCATCTCCTAAGTTACAGAGAAAGGTTGAACAAGTTGGGTCTTTATTCTTTGGAGCGTAGAAGGTTGAGGGGGGACTTGATAGAGGTATTTAACATTATGAGGGGAATAGATAGAGTTGACATGGATAGGCTTTTTCCATAGAGAGTGGGGGAGATTCAAACACGAGGACATGAGTTGAGAGTTGAAGGACAAAAGTTTAGGGGTAACTTGAGGGGGAACTTCTTTACTCAGAGAGTGGTAGCTGTGTGGAACGAGCTTCCAGCAGAAGTGGTAGAGGCAGGTTCGATGTTGTCATTTAAAGTTAAATTGGATAGATATATGGACAGGAAAGGAATGGAGGGTTGTGGGCTGAGAGCAGGTCGGTGAGACTAGGTGAGAGTAAGAGTTCAGCACGGACTAGAAGGGCCGAGATGGCCTGTTTCCATGCTGTAATTGTTATATGGTTATATATAAGAGGATGATAGACAGATAGATAAGCACTTATCCTTGCAAGTGGAACAAGCGGAGGAATAAAGAGCATGTCTGTAGGGTTAGCACTTTGTGCTGGGTGTCAGATTTGGGAATCCTGGGATTCTTCCAGTCTCCCAGATGGCCACATCTGCAGCTTCTGAGAGACCATGTTAGGGATCTGGAGCTGTGGCTTGATGACCTACAGCTGAAAGTGTGCAGGAGATGGATAGGAGCTACAAAGAGTTAGTCACCCCGAGGCTGCAGGAGTTTGATAAGTGGGTGACAGTCAGGGAAGGGAAGGGAAGAGCTCACAGAGTATAGAGCACCCCTGTGGCCACCCCCCTCGATAATTGTTATCTCGTTTTGGATACTGTTGAGGGGGTGACCTGACAGAGGACGACCACAATGATCGGGTCTCTGGCACTGAGCCTGGTTCCATGGTGCAGAAAGGAGAGAAGAAGAGGAGGAATCGGGTTGTCATAGGGGATTCCATAGTGACGGGAACGAACAGGGGATTCTGTCAGCCTGATAGAGATACCCACACGGTGTGTTGCCACCCAGGTGCCAGGGTACAGGATGTCTTGGATCGGATGCAGAGTATTCTGAAGGGAAAGGATGAACAGCCAGAAGTCTTGGTACACATTGGTACCAATGACATAGGTAGAAAAAGGGAGTAGGTCCTGAGAGAATTCAGGGAGTTGGGTAGGAAGCTGAAAAGCAGGACCTCCAGGGTAGGAATCTCATGATTGCTGCCTGTGCCACATGCTAACTAGCGCAAGAATAGCATGATCAGGCATATTAATGCAAGGCTGAGAGACTGGTGTAGGGGGCAGGGCTTCGGAACTCTGGACCACTGGAGACGCCTCTGGGGGAGGTACGACCTGTACTAAAAAGATGTGTTATACCTGAACCCAAAGGGGTCCAATACCCTGGCAGGCAGGTTTCAATAGAGCTGTTGGGGAGGGTTTAAACTCATTTGGCAGGGGGGTGGGAACCAGAGTGGTAGGGCTGAGAAAGGGGAAAACAGAAATAAATCAAAGATAGCGTGCAACAGAGAGGATAGAAAGGACAGGCTGGAGATGAGGCATAATCACAGCCAGTGGGATGAGTTACAGGACAATAGAGGTGTGATGTAGTTAAAACAGAAAGCAACAAATACTGGACTGAAATATTTGAATGCTCGCAGCATAAGAAATAAAATGGATGATCTTGACATTCAGCTGCAGATTGGCAAGTATGACATTGTGGCCAACTCTGAAACTTGGCGAGAAGATGGCTACCATTGGGAGCTGAATATTCAAGGATATACGATGCGTCGGAAAAATATGTTAGTAGGTGTGGTGATATCACGTGTCACATGTAAGAATGTGACTGGACAGAGTTCAGAGCATGCGCAGAAATGACAGAATGATCTGGAAACTTGCATGATAGAAACATGGTTGCTGTTTGCTGTTGTAAATAAAAGTTCCAGTTTTAATTCTTCCAGAACATGGTTTGCTCTTAGTAACCCACGGTACGTATAAAGAATACAACATGATGTCAGAAGTTGGTCTGGAAGAATAATTTGTTTCGCTAACACAGGAGAAGCGAAGATAATCCAAAAAAAAAAGAGCGCAAACCTTTTCGTTGTTTGCTAACAGCTTTAAAAATGGAAGTTTTGCAACCCCCATCGACGCTTCAGCTGACTGGAAACGTAGCTGAAAACTGGAAAAGATTTAAACAGCATTTTGAAATTTATTTATCGGTGATCGGAGCAGATAATAAAACGGCAAAAACGAAAGCCGCCTATCATGTAATAGGGGACAACGCAATTGAGGTATATAATCATTTCACTTTTGAAAATGGAGATAATTTGAATCTAAAGGTGATAATTGACAAATTTGACGCATTTTGTATACCGAAGGGAATGTGACATATGAGTGCCATAAATTTTTCAAATGTCAGCAGAGACCTGGTCAAACGATTGATCAACTTGTTACAGAGTTGAGAAACCACAGTAAAAGATGCAAGTTTGCAGAGCTTACAGGCTCTCTCATTAAAGACAGAATTGTTTGTGGCATTCTGGATAATGGTCTGAGAGAAGGACTGATAGAACAAGATGTGAATTTGGAAAAAGCTGTGGCACTCTGCAAAGTTTCTGAGACCATGACGTCGCAGGCTAAAGAGCTTTTTTTTATCGAGAACAGCTGCGTAGACGCTGTAAAGCGCGAACATATTAGAACAAATAACGCAGCGAAAATGAAACCGACGGAGAGCAAGACGTCATCTGAAAGAAAAAAACTTTGTGTTCGCTGTGGGCGGCAACATCATCTAAAAACGTGTCCAGCATATTGGAAAATGTGCAACAGCCGCAGTAAGATTAATCATTTTTCATGCAGTTGCAGAAGTAGAAAGGAAATAAAACATGTAAATGAAGTGCTTGAAGATGAACATGAGGAGTTTTACGTAGATGTGCTTTGTGAAAGCAAAGTAAGGATGACTGGACTACTCCATTGCAAATGAATCAAAACAATATTCTGTTTAAATTGGATACTGGAGCACAAATAAATTTTCTTGCAGAATCTGAGTTTAATGCATTAAAGCCAAGACCAAAGTTACATCAGACAAATATAAAAGTGACTGGGTATTCAGGTGCAGACATTCCAGTTAAAGGAACATGTGTGGCAAAAGTATCACACAAACACATGGTGCACACGCTTTCATTTGTGGTAGTGCGAAAAATGTAAGTCAATATTGGGTTTATCTGCTTGTGAGAGACTGAATTTGGTGAAAAGGATTAGTCCTGGACACTGACACAGAGTCAAAATACAGTGCCTTGATGAAAGAGTATGAGGACTTGTTCAAAGGGCTTGGTGTCTTCCAAGAGAGCACACGATTGAGAAGGAGAAACTAAATTCCAACGTGTCCATATTTCAGTGGAATGAAGGAAGTTACAACGGCAAGAGAGGGGAACTGGCCAAGGTTGACTGGAAAGGGACACTAGCAGGGAGGACAGCAGAGCAGCAATGGCTGGAGTTTCTGCGAAAAATGAGGGGAAAATATATCAAGACAGATATATTCCAAGCAAGAAAACATTTTGGAATGGAAGAAGGACACGACCATGACTGACAAGTGAAGTCAGACCCAAAGTAAAAGCAAAAGAGAGGGCATACAAGGAAGACAAAGCTAGTGGCAAGACAGAGGATTGGGAAGCTTTTAAAAACTTGCAGAAGGAAACTAAGAAGGTCATTAGGAAGGAAAAGTGGATCATGAAAGGAAACAAGCAACTAATATCAAAGAAGATACTAAAAGCTTTTTTAAGTATTTAAAAGGTAAAAGAGAGTTGAGGGTAGATATAGGACCAATAGAAAATGACACTGGAGATTTTGTAATGAGAGATGCAGAGATGGCAGAGGAACTGAATGCATATTCAGAATCAAGGAAGGTAGTGCACCCGAGGCTGACAAGAGAAATTAGGGATAGTATCAATTCCAAAGAAGTACCATACAAATTAGCCAGAGAAAGTGGCTCACCTGAGGACTGGGAGAAATTCAGAGTTCAGCAGAGGAGGACAAAGGGCTTAATTAGGAAGGGGAAAAAAGATTATGAGAGAAAACTGGCAGGGAACATAAAAACGGACTGTAAAAGCTTTTATAGATATGTAAAAAGGAAAAGACTGGTAAAGACAAATGTAGGTCCCCTGCAGACAGAAACAGGTGAATTGATTATGGGGAGCAAGGACATGGCAGACCAATTGAATAATTACTTTGGTTCTGTCTTCACTAAGGAGGACATAAATAATCTTCCAGAAATAGTAAGGGACAGAGGGTCCAGTGAGATGGAGGAACTGAGCAAAATACATGTTAGTAGGGAAGTGGTGTTAGGTAAATTGAAGGGATTGAAGGCAGATAAATCCCCAGGGCCAGATGGTCTGCATCCTAGAGTGCTTAAGGAAGTAGCCCAAGAAATAGTGGATGCATTAGTGATAATTTTTCAAAACTTGCTAGATTCTGGACTAGTTCCTGAGGATTGGAGGGTGGTTAATGTAACCCCACTTTTTAAAAAAGGAGGGAAAGAGAAACCGGGGAATTATAGACCAGTTAGCCTAACGTCGGTGGTGGGGAAACTGCTGGAGTCAGTTATCAAGGATGTGATAACAGCTCACTTGGAAAGCGGTGAAATGATCGGACAAAGTCAGCATGGATTTGTGAAAGGAAAATCATGTCTGACGAATCTCATAGAATTTTTTGAGGATGTAACTAGTAGAGTGGATAGGGGAGAACCAGTGGATGTGGTATATTTGGATTTTCAAAAGGTTTTTGACAAGGTCCCACACAGGAGATTAGTGTGCAAACTTAAAGCACACGGTATTGGGGGTAAGGTATTGGTGTGAGTGGAGAATTGGTTAGCAGACAGGAAGCAAAGAGTGGGAATAAACGGGACCTTTTCAGAATGGCAGGCGGTGACTAGTGGGGTACCGCAAGGCTCAGTGCTGGGACCCCAGTTGTTTACAATATATATTAATGACTTGGATGAGGGAATTAAATGCAGCATCTCCAAGTTTGCGGATGACACGAAGCTGGGTGGCAGTGTTAGCAGTGAGGAGGATGCTATGAGGATGCAGGGTGACTTGGATAGGTTGGGTGAGAGGAAAATTCATGGCAGATGCAATTTAATGTGGATAAATGTGAAGTTATCCACTTTGGTGGCAAAAATAGGAAAACAGATTATTATCTGAATGGTGGCCGATTAGGAAAAGGGGAGGTGCAATGAGACCTGGGTGTCATTATACACCAGTCATTGAAAGTGGGCATGCAGGTACAGCAGGCAGTGAAAAAGGCAAATGGTATGCTGGCATTTATAGCGAGAGGATTCGAGTACAGGAGCAGGGAGGTACTACTGCAGTTGTACAAGGCCTTGGTGAGACCACACCTGGAGTATTGTGTGCAGTTTTGGTCCCCTAATCTGAGGAAAGACGTCTTTGCCAGAGAGGGAGTACAAAGAAGGTTCACCAGATTGATTCCTGGGATGGCAGGACTTTCATATGAAGAAAGACTGGATGAACTGGGCTTGTACTCGCTGGAATTTAGAAGATTGAGGGGGGATCTGATTGAAACGTATAAGATCCTAAAGGGATTGGACAGGCTAGATGCAGGAAGATTGTTCCCGATGTTGGGGAAGTCCAGAACGAGGGGCCACAGTTTGAGGATAGAGGGGAAGCCTTTTAGGACCGAGATTACGAAAAACTTCTTCACACAGAGAGTGGTGAATCTGTGGAATTCTCTGCCACAGGAAACTGTTGAGGCCAGTTCATTGGTTATATTTAAGAGGGAGTTAGATACGGCCCTTGTGGCTACAGGGGTCAGGGGGTATGGAGGGAAGGCTGGGGCTGGGTTCTGAGTTGGATGATCAGCCATGATCATAATAAATGGCGGTGCAGGCTCGAAGGGCCGAATGGCCTACTCCTGCACCTATTTTCTGTTTCTATGTTTCTATATATTGCACCAGTCTTCACAGTGGAAGACATCTGCAGTATATCGGATATTCAAGAGTGTCAGGGAAGTGAAGTTTGCGCAGTGAAAATTACGACTGAGAAGGTGCTGAGGAAGCTTAGTGGTCTGAGGGTGGATAAATCTCCTGGACCTGATGGAATGCACCCCCGGGTTCTGAAGTAAGTGGTTGGAGAGTCTGTGAAGGCATTAACAATGATCTTTCAAGAACCGATAGAATCTGGCATTGTTCTGGATACCGGAAAATTGCAAATGTTTCTCCGCTATTTAAGAAGAGTGGGAGGCAGCAGAAAGGAAACTATAGACCTGTTAGCCTGACATCAGCGGTTGGAAAGTTGTTGGAATTAATTGTTAGGGATGAGATTATGGAGTACCTGAATGTACATGACAAGATAGGCCAAAGCCTGTATGGTTTCCTGAAAGGAAAATCCTGCCTGACTAACCTACTGCAATTTCTTGAGGAAATTACAAGCAATGTAGACAAAGGAGATGCAGTAGATGTGCTGTACTTGGATTTTCAGAAGGCTTTTGACAAGGTGCCATGCAGGAGGCTGTTCAGCAAGATAAGAGCCCATGGAAATACAGGGAAGTTACTAGTGTTGGTGGAGCATTGGCTGGTCAGCAGAAAGCAGAGAGTGGGAATAAAGGGATCCTATTCTGGCTGGCTGCCGGTTACCAGTGGAATTCCACAGGGGTCAGTATTGGAACCACTGCTTTTTACAATGTATTTCAATGATTTGGACTATGAGATTAATGGATTTGTGGCTAAATTTGCTGATGATACAAAGATAGGTGGAGGAGCGGGTAGTGTTGAGGAAACAGAGAGCCTGCAGAGAGACTTATATAGTTTAGGGGAATGGGCAAAGAAATGGCAAATGAAATGCAATGTTGGAAGGTGCATGGCCATGCACGTTGGTGGAAGAAATAAATGGGCAGACTATTATTTAGATGGAGAGAGAATTCAAAACGTAGTGATGCAAAGGGACTTGGGAGTCCTTGTGCAGGATATCCCAAAGTTTAACCTGCAGATTGAATTGATGGTGAAGAGAGCGAATGCAATGTTGGCATTCATTTCTAGAGGTATAGAACATAAGAGCAGGGATGTGATGTTGAGGCTCTCTAAGACACTCATGAGATCACACTTGGAGTATTGTGTGCAGTTTTGGGCTCCTTATTTTGGAAAGGATATACTGACATTGTAGAGGGTTCAGAGAAGATTTACGAGAATGATTGCAGGAATGGAAGGGTTACCGTATGAGGAACGTCTGACAACTCTTGGGCTGTATTCCCTGGAGTTCAGGAGAATGGGGGGATCTCATAGAAACATAAAAGGCCTGAACAGATTAGATATGGTAAAGTTATTTCCCATGGGAGTCGAGGTCAAGAGGGCACAACTTCAGGATTGAAGGATGTTCATTTAGAACAGAGGTGCAAAGAAATTACTTTAGTCAGAGGGTGGTAAATCTGTGGAATTTGTTGCCACGTGTGGCTGTGGAGGTCAGGTGATGGGGTGCATTTAAGGCAGAGATAGATAGGTTCTTGATTAGCCAGGGCATTAAAAAGTATGGGAAGAAGGCAGGGGAGTTGGGATGACCGGACGAATTGGATCAGCCATGATAGATAGATAGATAGATAGATAGACAGACAGACAGATAGTTTGATAGATGGATAGGCAGACAGATAGATAGACAGACAGAAAAACTGACAGACAGATAGATAGGCAGACAGACAGATCAGCCATGACTTCACCTGTGAGTCTATGGGACGGGGGTGGGGTCATTTACTGTGTTCGGTACTGCCAGTGAGGCCTCCTGTACATCAGCGAGACCCAACATAAATTGGGTATGGCCTCACTGAACATCTATGCTTCATCCACCAGCACAAGTGGCATCTCCCAGTGGCCAACAATTTTAATTCCACTTCCCATTCCAGTATGTCCATCCATGGCCACCTCCTCTTTCATGATGAGGCCACACTTCGGTTGGAGGAACAACATCTTATATTCCACTTGGATAGCCTCCAACCTGATGACATGAACATTGATTTCTCAAACCTGATGATGCCCCTTAGCACCCCTCCCTCTTGTCCATTTCCCACCTCCTTTCCCCCCTCACCTCACCAGCTCTTTACTTCATCCCTCCCCCTCCAGGTTTCACCCATAATAGAAACATAGAAACATAGAAAATAGGTGCAGGAGTAGGCCATTCGGCCCTTCGAGCCTGCACCGCCATTTATTATGATCATGGCTGATCATCCAACTCAGAACCCCACCCCAGCCTTCCCTCCATACCCCCTGACCCCTGTAGCCACAAGGGCCATATCTAACTCCCTCTTAAACATAGCCAATGAACTGGCTTCAACAGTTTGCTGTGGCAGAGAATTCCACAGATTCACCACTCTCTGTGTGAAGAAGTTTTTCCTAATCTCGGTCCTAAAAGGCTTCCCCTCTATCCTCAAACTGTGACCCCTCGTTCTGGACTTCCCCAACATCGGGAACAATCTTCCTGCATCTAGCCTGTCCAATCCCTTTAGGATCTTATACGTTTCAATCAGATTCCCCCTCAATCTTCTAAATTCCAACGAGTACAAGCCCAGTTCATCCAGTCTTTCTTCATATGAAAGTCCTGCCATCCCAGGAATCAATCTGGTGAACCTTCTTTGTACTCCCTCTATGGCAAGGATGTCTTTCCTCAGGTTAGGGGACCAAAACTGCACACAATACTCCAGGTGTGGTCTCACCAAGGCCTTGTACAACTGCAGTAGTACCTCCCTACTCCTGTACTCGAATCCTCTCGCTATAAATGCCAGCATACCATTCGCCTTTTTCACCGCCTGCTGTACCTGCATGCCCACTTTCAATGACTGGTGTATAATGACACCCAGGTCTCATTGCACCTCCCCTTTTCCTAATCGGCCACCATTCAGATAATAATCTGTTTTCCTATTTTTGCCACCAAAGTGGATAACTTCACATTTATCCACATTAAATTGCATCTGCCATGAGTTTGCCCACTCACCCAACCTATCCAAGTCACCCTGCATCCTCTTAGCATCCTCCTCACTGCTAACACTGCCGCCCAGCTTCGTGTCATCCGCAAACTTGGAGATGCTGCATTTAATTCCCTCATCCAAGTCATTAATATATATTGTAAACAACTGGAGTCCCAGCACTGAGCCTTGCGGTACCCCACTAGTTACCGCCTGCCATTCTGAAAAGGTCCCGTTTATTCCCACTCTTTGCTTCCTGTCTGCTAACCAATTCTCCACCCACACCAGTACCTTACCCCCAATACCGTGTGCTTTAAGTTTGCACAGTAATCTCCTGTGTGGGACCTTGTCAAAAGCTTGTGGTGGTTCTGTCCAACCCCCCTCCCCCAGTCTGCGCTGGGTCTCGCCAATATATAGAAGGCCACATCAGGAGCACCGGACGCAGTATATCACCCCAGCCGACTCACAGGTGAAGTGTCACCTCACCTGGAAGGACTGTCTGGGGCCCTGAATGGTGGTAAGGGAGGAAGTGTAAGGGCATGTGTAGCACTTGTTCCGCTTACAAGGATAAGTGCCAGGAGGGAGATCAGTGGGGAGGGATGGGGAGGGACGAATGCACGAGCGAGTCGCGTAGGGAGTGATCCCTGCGGAAAGCGGAGGGGGGGAGGGAAAGATAGAACATAGAACATAGAATAGTGCAGCACAGTACAGGCCCTTCGGCCCACAATGTTGTGCCAACCCTCAAACCCTGCCTCCCATATAACCCCCCACCTTAAATTCCTCCATATACCTGTCTAGTAGTCTCGTAAACTTCACGAGTGTATCTGCCTCCACCACTGACTCAGGCAGTGTATTCCACACACCAACCACTCTCTGAGTAAAAAACCTTCCTCAAATATCCCCCGTGAACCTCCCACCCCTTACCTTAAAGCCATATCCTCTTGTATTGAGCAGTGGTG
The DNA here is from genome assembly GCF_963921235.1 of Mobula hypostoma. Lineage (NCBI taxonomy): Eukaryota > Metazoa > Chordata > Chondrichthyes > Myliobatiformes > Myliobatidae > Mobula > Mobula hypostoma. The sequence continues at coordinate 2,034,096 of NC_086110.1, forward strand.
CCCTGGGGAAGAGGCGCTGGCTATCCACTCCATCTATTCCTCTTATTATCTTGTACACCTCTATCATGTCTCCTCTCATCCTCCTTCTCTCCAAAGAGTAAAGCCCTAGCTCCCTTAATCTCTGATCATAATGCATACTTTCTAAACCAAGCAGCATCCTGGTAAATCTCCTCTGTACCTTTTCCAATGCTTCCACATCCTTCCTATAGTGAGGCGACCAGAAATGGACACAGTACTCCAAGTGTGGCCTAACCAGAGTTTTATAGAGCTGCATCATTACATCGCGACTCCTAAACTCTATCCCTCGAATATGAAAGTTAACACCCCATAAGTTTTCTTAACTACCCTATCCACCTGTGAGGCAACTTTCAGGGATCTGTGGACATGTACCCCCAGATCCCTCTGCTCCTCCACACTACCAAGTATCCTGCCATTTACTTTGTACTCTGCCTTGGAGTTTGTCCTTCCAAAGTGTACCACCTCATACTTCTCCGGGTTGAACTCCATCTGCCACTTCTCAGCCCACTTCTGCATCCTATCAATGTCTCTCTGCAATCTTCGACAATCCTCTACACTATCTACAACACCACCAACCTTTGTGTCATCTGCAAACTTGCCTACCCACCCTTCTACCCCTACATCCAGGTCGTTCATAAAAATCACAAAAAGTAGAGGTCCCAGAACAGATCCTTATGGGACACCACAATTCACAATCCTCCAATCTGAATGTACTCCCTCCACCATCACCCTCTGCCTTCTGCAGGCAAGCCAATTCTGAATCCACCTGGCCAAACCTCCCTGTATCCCATGCCTTCTGACTTTCTGAATAAGCCTACCGTGTGGCACCTTGTCAAATGCCTTACTAAAATCCATATAGATCACATCCACTGCACTACCCTCATCTATATGCCTGGTGACCTCCTCAAAGAACTCTATCAGGCTTGTTAGACACAATCTGCCCTTCACAAAGCCATGATTCTCTAAATGCCCAGAGATCCTATCTCTAAGAATCTTTTCCAACAGCTTTCCCACCACAGACGTAAGGCTCACTGGTCTATAATTACCCGGACTATCCCTACTACCTTTTTTGAACAAGGGGACAACATTCGCCTCCCTCCAATCCTCTGGTACCATTCCCGTGGACAACGAGGACATAAAGATCCTAGCCAGAGGCTCAGCAATCTCTCCCTCACCTAGTGGAGCAGCCTGGGGAATATTCCATCAGGCTCCAGGGACTTGTCCGTCCTAATGTATTTTAACAACTCCAACACCTCCTCTCCCTTAATATCAACATGCTCCAGAATATCAATTTCACTCATATTGTCCTCACCATCAAGTTCCCTCTCACTGATGAATACTGAAGAGAAGTATTCATTGAAGACCTTGCTCACTTCCACAGCCTCCAGGCACATCTTCCCACCTTTATCTCTAATCGGTCCTACCTTCGCACCTTTTTTACTTCACATAAGTGAAGAATGCCTTGGGGTTTTCCTTTACCCTACTCACTAAGGCCTTCTCATGCCCCCTTCTTGCTCTTCTCAGCCCCTTCTTAAGCTCCTTTCTTGCTTCCCTATATTCCTCAATAGACCCATCTGATCCTTGCTTCCTAAACCTCATGTATGCTGCCTTCATCCACCTGACTAGATTTTCCACCTCACTTGTCACCCATGGTTCCTTCACCCTACCATTCTTTATCTTCCGCACAGGGACAAATTTATCCCTAACATCCTGCAAGAGATCTCTAACCATCGACCACATGTCCATAGTACATTTCCCTGCAAAAACATCATCCCAATTCAAAAGATGTGCTTAGTGGTGGGATCCCGTTGGAGGTAGCGGAAGTTACGGAGAATAATATGTTGGACCCGGAGGCTGGTGGGGTGGTAGGTGAGGACAAGGGGGACCCTATTCCTAGTGGGGTGGCGGGAGGATGGAGTGAGAGTGAGAGCAGATGCGGCGGAGACGGAGGAATTGCGAGAAGGGGATGGCAGTTTTGCAAGAGACAGGGTGAGAAGAGGAATAGTCCAGATACAGTAGCTGTGAGAGTCAGTAGGCTTCTCCCCCTTGTACCCCATCCGTTACTTATTTATATACACACATTCATTTTCTCCCTCTCCTTTTTCTCCCTCTATCCCTCTGACTATACCCCTTGCCCATCCTCTGGGTTCTCCCCACCCTTGTCTTTCTCCCTGGGCCTCCTGTCCCATGATCCTCTCATATCCCTTTTGCCAATCACCTGTCCAGCTCTTGGCTCCATCCCTCCCGCTCCTGTCTTCACCTATCATTTTGGATCTCTCCCTCCCCCTCCCACTTTCAAATCTCTTACTAGCTCTTCCTTCAGTTAGTCCTGACGAGGGGTCTCGGCCTGAAACGTCGACTGTACCTCTTCCTAGAGATGCTGCCTGGCCTGCTGCATTCACCAGCAACTTTTATGTGTGTTGCTTGAAATTCCAGCATCTGCAGATTTCCTAGTGTTTGCGTGGTTAAGGTGTTCCTCTAGTTACCTCAAGGTCGTTAGTTCGAGCCTCAGCTGTGGCAGCGTGTTTGTGTCCTTGAGCAAGGCACTTAACCACACATTGCTCTCGTGTCTGTGCCCCACACAGACTTCCAATCTGCGACTTGTAAGGCATGAAGATGCCCGACACAGGCCTCTCATGGTCTGAGTCGACGTTCCCCCTCCCCAAAGGGAATTACAGAGGCATGAGAGAGAAGCTGGTCAAAGTTGATTGGAAGGGGACACTAACAGGGATGATGGCAGAGCAGCAATGGCTGGAATTTCTGGGAACGATTCAGATGGTGCAAGATGGATACATCCCAAAAGCAGGATGATGCAACCATGGAAGGCAAGGGAAATTAAAGTCAAAGGGAAGGCATATGATAGAGTAAAAATTAGTGGAAAGTTGGGAAACTTTTAAAAACCAACAGAAGGCAACTAAAAAGTCATAAAGGTGGAATATGAAGATAAGCTAGACAACAACATTAATGATGATATCAAAAGTTTCTTCAGATGTATAAAGAGTAAAAGGAAAGAGAGAGTAGATATCAGAGTGCTGGAAAATGATGCTGGAGAGGTAGTAATGGGCACAAGGACATAGTGGACAAACTGACAATGCATTTTGTATCAGTCTTCACTGTTGAAGACACTAGCAGTTAGTATAACAGAAGTTTGAGGGTGTCAGAGGGCAAAAGTGAGAGAAGTTGCCATTACTAGGAAAAAGGTGCTTGGGAAACTGAAAGGTCTGAGAGAGACAGCTGAAGAGATTGTGGAGGCATTAGTAATGATTTTCCAAGATTCAATAGATTACAGAGGACTGCAAAATTGTAAATGTCACTCCAATCTTCAAGAAGGGAGAGAGGCAGAAGGAAGGACATTACAGGCCAGTTAGTCTGACCTCAGTGGTTGAGAAGAAGTTGGAATCAATTGTTAAGGATGTAGTTTTGGGGTACTTGCACACACATTATAAAAAAAAGGACAATGTCAGCATGGTTTCCTTAAGGGAAAATCTTGCCTGACGAATCTGTTGGAATTCTTTCAAGAAATAACCAGCAAGACAAAGGAGAATCAGTGTATGTTCTGTACAGTGCTTGGATTTTAAGAAGGCCTTTGACAGGGTGACACACATGAGGCTGCTTAAAAGGTTATGAGGTCATAGCGCTATGAGAAAGATACTAGCATGGATAGAGCGTTGGCTGATGAGCAGAATGCAAAGAGTGGGAATAAAGGGAGTCTTTTCCGGTTCACTCCCAGTGAGTATTAGTTTTCCATAGGGTCTGCATTGGGATTGCTTATTTTTACGTCATATGTTTTAGTATTGATGACGGAGTTGATGGCTTTGTGGCCAGGGTTGCAAACAATTCGAAGATAGGTGGAGGGGCAGATTGCTTTTGAGGAAGCAAGGAGGCTGGAGGAGGACTTAGATAGATTAGAAGAATGGGCCAAGAAGTGGCAGATGGAATATAGTGTCAGGAAATGTACGGCCATGCACTTTGGTAGAAGATATAAAAGTTTCAACTATTTTCTAATGGAGAAAAAATTTTCAAAAATCTGAGGTGCAAAGGGACTTGGGAGTCCTACTGTAGGATTCCTTAAAGGTTAATTTACTGGTTGAGTCAGTGGTGTGGAAGACAAATGCAATGTTTGCATTAATTTCAAGAGCGCCAGAATATAAAAGCAAGGATGTAATGTTGAGGGTTTATAAGGCACTTGTGAGGCCTCCCCTGGGGTACTTTGAACAGGTTTGGGCCCTTTATCTTAGAAAGGATGTGCTAACATTGGAGAGTGTTCTGAGGAGATTCATGAGCATGATTCCAGGATTGAAAGGCATGTCATATGAAAAGCATTTGATGGCTCTGGACCTGTAGTCATTGGAATTGAGAAGAATGAGGGGGAAACCTCGTCAAAGCCTATCAAATGTTGAAAGGCCTTGATAGAATGGATGTGGAGAGGATGTTTCCTATGGAGGGGGAGTCCAAGACCAGAGGACACAGCTTCAGAATACAGGGACATCCATTTAGAACTAAGAAGAGGAGGAATTTCTGTAGCCAGAGAATCTGTGGAATTCGTTGCCCCAGGTAGCTGTGGAGTCCAAGTCACTGGGTACATTTAAGGCTGAGGTTGGTTAATCAGGACATGAAGGGCAATGGGGAGAAGGCAAGAGATTAGGGCTGAGAGGGAAATGGATCAGCCGTGATGAAATGGTGGAGAAGACTTGATGGTCCGAATGGCCTAACTCTGCTCCCATATACTATCTAACGGTCTTACCTCAATGCTTTGGATGGTATTGTGGCCAAGTTTGTGCATGATACGAAGATATAATCTACAAGGAGAGCTGCCACAAGAGAGCAGCATCATGGTTCCTTACCATCCAGGCCATGCTCTCTTCTTGCTATTGCCATCGGGAAGGAGGTACAACAGTCTTAGTTCCCACACCACCAGGTTCAGGAACAGTTATTATCCTTCAACCCGTAAGCTGCTGAATCAGTGTGGATAACTTCACTCACCTCAGCGCCGAGTTGATTCCACAAGTTAGGTACAACTCACTGTCAAGGGCTTGACAACACAGGGTCTCAGTATTATTTATTTATTTCTGTTTATTATTATTATTATTATTATTATTGTTGTTGTACTTTTTTGCTTTGCACATTGGTTATTTCAAAGTTCAAAGTAAATTTATTATCAAAGTACATAAATGTCATCATGTACAACCCTGAGAGTCATTTTGTTGTGCGAATACTCAATATGCCCAACAACCATAATATAATCAGTGAAAGACCACCCCAGCCCTTGTGTGCAGTTCTTCGTGATTTACTGTGAATGCCCACAAGGAAATGAATCTCAGGGTAGTACAATGTGACATGATAAATTTACTTTAAAGATTGAACTAGATTAAAATTTTTGAAGAGGTAACAAAGCATTGTCGTTGATATAACCCAGGTGGGCTTCAGTGAGGCTGTTGACAAGGCCTACATGGGAAACTTATCCAAAAAATCAAACTTTGGTGTCCAAATCCCCAGAAACCTAATGCAATGGCAGAAGGAAATGGGGTGAAGAAGAAGACAAACAGATAATTGACTTCATTGATGCATAGAACATGTGGAGCAGGCAGACTGTAGTGGAGTTTTATAAAGGATCAGTTGGGCCACTGCTGGAATCCAGTCACCACACAGCACAATAATGTGCTGTGCCAATCACCAGCTATTGCCTGGGATGGAATATTTTAGCTAAAGGGCCTGATCTCTGCTCCCTGGAACACAGCAGATTGAGGATGGAGAGGATGGGGGAGTTGACAGAGTTGTACCAAGCAATGAGAGGTTCAGAGAGGGTAGATAGTGGGAAACTTCTCCATAACAGAGGTGTCTGAGACTAGAGGGCAAAAATGTACGGCAAAAGGAAGAGGGAAGATGAGAGGATGATTGTGATATGAACAAGTTCTTAGGTCCCCAAGAATTTGGAAATGGGAAGATCAGGGCTCTCAGTATGACGGCCAAGAGTCTGTCTCCTTGTTGTATCATTCACTTACTCAAAAAGAGTGAAAAGGCTGAGATAACCTCCAATTTTATTGATCCATCACAGAAAGCATCATATCTGGATGCATCCTGACTTGGTATGGCAATTGCTCTGACCATAACCTCAACAAACTACGGAGTTGTGAGCACACCTCAACACATCCCAGAAACCAGCTTCCCCACCATGGGCCTTGTCTGTACTCACAGTGCCTCAGTAAAGCAGACAGTATCATCAAAGAAGCTCACGCACCCCTGTGAGAACTCGTACCTCCAGGCTAAAGACAGCTGGTACTCCATCTGTTTTAAGACTATTGAATGGTTCCTTTGCACTACCTCAATGCCGGGGATGGTAATGGGAACAGGCTCCCACTCCCTCTTAAACACTCCCAATGGCATGCACCTCAAACGGCCTCTGACAACCAAGTCCTGCTCCAGGCCTTCACATGTGGCTTATCCACTAAGCTTGGCAGAACTATTTCTACTGACAGTAGAAGGGGCAAAGGCGGGTTACTGGTGTCTTAAAACTAGTCACTTCAGGCAGATGGGGCTCATCAACTGTGGTTGGCAGCTCATCTAGGAGAAGAATGCCTCTGATCTCAAACGTTTGCTGCCTTGCAGCTATACCCACTCATGGAGACGGCTTCGGGAGTAAATTCCAGGGGAAAAAACCCAGAACTGGAATCCCTAAGGCAGTCCTACATTGAGTTCAACGCTGACTGGCAACAGCTGCAACGCGCCTGGTACCAAACCGTATCGGTCTCTGTCGTTCCTTTGGGTTCATCAGATGCGTGGAGAGTCGGAGCTTGCTACACGAGCAACAGCTTGCTCTCCATATTGTACTGCCCAGACTCGTGTATCTAGACAGCTGGGACACAATATCCATGGTCAACTCTGACCGACGGACGCCCTCACTCCTCACCTCAGTGCACTGACTTGTGGAAATAATCTGTATGGACCGCATGCAAAACAATGTTTTTCACTGTACTTCAAGACATGCCACAATAATGAACTAACTTACCAGTCATCCAGTGACATGGTACTGGGGAAGGGGTAATGGAGGTAAAGTTACAAGGAGTGGAGGTAGAGAGAGAATGTGGAGGAGACCAGATCTCCTCAGTGTGTGAGTCAAAGACCAGGGGACATGGATAGGAAGAAACAGAGGAATTAGATGGGGGCTGAGGAGAAGGAATTTCTTGCCGATGGTCTGGGACTCAATGCCTGAGGCAGAGATACCACGCGGAGCTGTGCTTGTGCAGGTGGGACAGCTGGGCTGGGAGAGTCCACCGACTGGTGAAGAAGGGGCTTGGGCCCGTATGGGTTTGCCTCAGAATGTGGAAGGTCAGAGATTGGAGTGGGGGAGAAGAAAGATAGAGATAGCAAGAAAAGGGGGGAGAGAAAGGGGAAGATTGGGGAGAGAGGGATGAGGGAAGTGATTGTGGACTTCAGAAAGGGGAAGTTGAGGGAACACACACAAGCCCTTATCAGCAGTGGAAAGGATAAGCAGTTTTATGTTCCTGGGTGTAAACATCTCTGAAGTTCTATCCTGGGTCCAACATACTGATGTAATTGCAAAGAAGGTACAACAAGGGCTATATTTCATTAGGAGTTGAGGGGGCTTTGTATGTCAAGAGAAAAGACTCTTGCAAATTTCTACATTTGTACCATGGAGAACACTGTTACTGTAATTTATAGTTTTTTTATTATTATATATTGCTATATACTGCTGCCACAAAACAACAAACTTCATGGCATGTATCAGTGATATTAAACATGATTCTGATTCTGAGAGGGAGCTGAAAGTCGGTATGGGGGGAGAGGCGGTAGGGGGTCAGGACTTCTCTGCAGTGCTCACACAGCACGGATACTCACTCTGAAGCTGTTCTCCACCTCCATCAAGCTGTGTTTGTGTCGCTCGGCAATGGACAGAGTGGCAGTGTGAACCCGCTGGTAAATCTCCTCCCCCTCTCGGGTCTGGAAAGTGAACACCCCCTCACCGGTGTCACACAGCCTGTTGACACAGTGACACACGTCAACTTTATTGGCTGGGAAGGGGTAGCAATAGTAGGGAGAGGGGTGAGGGTGGGGGAATGGGATAGCAAAAGAGAAGGGGGGAAAGGAGTGGATGGGTAAGGGGCAAGGGGAAGGACGGTGAGGTGGGAGATGGGGAAAAGTGGAGGGAGAGAAGGGAGAGGGGATGTGCTTTTATTTTGGCAATCACGCTCAGAAACAAACAGCTTACCCAAACTCACTCTTTAGTTCCACCCTTGTCTCTACAGCCACATCCCTGTCCTCTCCAGCCTTCGTAACCCAACACCTCCCTCCCCCAACCATCTGCCTCACTCCTGTTGTGCATTTCATTATTGTAAATATATTGTCTGATTAAACATTTTTATTTAGTATTAATTTTGGGTTATATGTAAAAGTAAGTAAATGGCATATGTCATTATACTACCATGTCATAAGTATGTACCTCACTAAATTAAAAACTAAATGTACTCAAATTTATCCCTGGGCTGCTGTGTTTTTCTTTTTGTTAGTTTATGGAGTTACAAAACATAACATAGAGGGCAAGACACAATTACAAGATTGAATTCAAGAAGATAACTTAATTATGGAGATGTTGATAGATTGTTCCATTTATGCTTGGAAAAGGAAATCTTTGACAATTTTACAAAAGGGGACACTGCTCTTCACATATTCTCCCTTATGCAAATCGAGGGTCTCCCTACTACAGCGGAGATGATCCAAAGGGAAACCAGAAAAGACCCCACACTGTCTCAAGTCCACATGACAACACAAAATGACTGCAATGAGCAGCAGGAATTCCAGGTATGGCTCAAAATGAAGGCATTGTCTTGAAGTTTTGTCTGGTGACCTGGGACAGGTCAGCAGGTTGAGGGGCTTGTCATACACTATTCAAGATGTCAGTATGTCCAGAAGATGCCAAGAGCAACGACTCTTCATCCATTGGAGTGTCCTGCACTGCACTGGCAGAGGGTTCATGTGGATTTTACTGGACCATTCATGAGAATAAATTTCTTGTTGTAGTGGCTACAGCTACAAAGTGGCCACAATAGCCTCCACTACAGCCTTACACACAGTTGACGTTTTGAGAACTCCCTTCTCAAGGACAGGTGTTCCAGTACACTTAGTCAGTAACAATGGACAACGGTTTGTATGGAACAGTTTCAGTCATTCATGAAAATGAATGGAATAAGACATATCACATCTGCACCGTACCACCCTACTACAAGTGGCTTGGCAGTAGTTTTGCCCAGAGTCTAAAGAATGTACTGCGAGCAATTTCAGCAAAGTAGACTACACTGAATCAAAAGCTAACCAATTTCCTCCTTGCATATCACAATGTAGTACACTCCACCGCCAACAGCTCTCCCGCTGTGCTGCTGCTGGGTTGTAACTTTTGCTCATGCTTGAACCTGCTGAAACTCACTCAGGAGGAGTTTGCAGGAGAAATAGCTGAGACAAATTGAATGGTCCTTAAAGAAGGATATTCAAAGTTTCACTCCTGGACAAGCAGTCCTGGCGAGAGACTACAGAGGTGATCAAAAGTGTGCACTAGGAAAGATTAAGAACAAAGCTGGACCCCTCTACTACACAGTGAAGATTGCATCTGATGTCATCTGACAACAACACATCAATCAGGAGAGGAGAGCCGAGTCAATTGGGGGGTCAGTGTTGTAGCGTGGATGAAATTACCGGAGAGACAGAGTCACTGGTAGATACAAGGCAGCTTCTTTATTCGACACAACAAGGTACAGCAGGCATCACATGGACAGAGACGCTTTCGGTAGAAAGGTCTGCTAGCCCAGTGTGGGCTCAATATTTACTTTGTATATGCTAAACATAAAGGCAATCGCTACTTAAAAATTTATAGACAATGCTTCCTTTTGAAGCTACATAGAAAACATCACACCTCCTAACTTCATCCTTTTCTTCCGACGCCAACATGTCTGGGTTGATATCCACAGCCTTTAGGAATGCAAGTTAAATCCACAATACATTTATTTGGCATCTTACATTGCTAACATAGAAGACAATTAATATTTATAAAGTATAGATAATATTGTCTTCAAAACTACAGCATCTGGTCAAACTACAGCATCTGGTATTCACACCTTTTTAGGAAATGCAGTGTTGTGAACTCAATCCACAGTACTTTCTCAAATAGAAGTCTGGTGGCCAAAGTCATTTAAGTGTAAATGAATCATCTACCCAGAAACTCACTCTAACAGTCAGAACCATTTCCAGTCCCGGAGTCAACTCTTACAACCATCATGGAGGAGGTCCAGAACCTGAGATTGTTGCACATTAACAAGTATCTTCTGCCAAGCAGAGTTGAAGTTTATAGGTAAGCATTGAGGAGTGTTGTGCATTTAGTATCTGAGTGATATTGTAACTATTTAATTTGATTAAGCATTATTTGTTTGTTTAAATAATTCATTATGGGTTACGTGTAGAAATATTTGAATGGCATACATCAATAGGCCACCACATCATAAGTGCCTCACTAAAAGTAAAAACTAAAAGTACATGAGTTTATCCCCAGCCCCCCATGTTTTCCCTTTGATTAGTTTATTGAGTTATGAAACATAACACTCCCCAGTACACCCACCCTCACACCCAAATGTTTTCCCACCGATATTCCTCCCCAGGGAACTCACCGTCCGGTCTCAAAGGTGAAGCGTGTGGGGTCACGGCCGTATCTACGTAGGGACGTGAGGGGCCAGGACAGCAGCTTGTTGCGGGTGTTGTGGATGTCCCAGAGGTAGATGTTGTCACTGGTGATCTGCATCATACACTCGCCGTACATGTCTAGGCTGGGGCAGGGCAGCAGGTACACGTTGAACCGTTCTGTGGGCACAAGACACAATGAGCGGACACATATGAGTGTGTGGATACTACAGAGAGAGTGCAGAGGAGACTTACAAGGATGTTGCCTGGATTGGGAAGCATGCCTCATGAGAATAGGTTGAGTGAACTTGGCCTTCTCTCCTTAGAGTGTTGACCTCCTTGACCTGATAGAGGCATATAAAATGATGAGAGGCATTGATCGTGTGGATAGCCAGAGGCTTTTTCCCAGGGCTGAAATGGCTAACATGTGGAGGCGTGGTTTTCAGGTGCTTGGAAGTAGGTACTGAGGGGCTGTCAGAGGTAAGTTTTTCACACAGAGAGTGGTGGGTGTGTGGAATGCACTGCCAGCTACAGTAGTAGAGGCGAATTCAAAAGGGTCTTTGAAGAGACTCTTAGATAGGTACATGGAGCTTAGAAAAATAGAGGGCTATGCGGGAAAGTCTAGGCAGTTTCTAGAGTAGGTTTCATGGTCAGCACAACATTGTGGGTCGAAGGGCCTGTAATGTGCTGTAGACTTCTATATTTCTATGAGAACAGATGTAGAGTGGGGCACAATTAGTGCTGGGTCACACACAGGCAGGGAGGATCCCATAAGTTCAAATTAAATTAGCTATCAAAGTACATGTATCTCACCATACACAACCCTGAGATTCATTTTGTTGGGGACATACACAAGAATTCCAGTAACCATAACAGAATTAATGAAAGACTGCACCAACTAGGTGTAGAACCGGTCTGCAAAAGGCAATCAACTGTCCAAATACAAACAGACAGAAATAGTAATAAATAAGCAATAAATAATGAGAACAAGAGATGAAAAGTCCTTTAAAGTAAGTCCATATGCTGTGGGAACATTTCAGTCATGTGACAAGTGAAATTAGAAAACCATAGAAACTACAGCACAGAAACAGGCCTTTTGGCCCTTCTTGGCTGTGCCGAACCATTTTCTGCCTAATCCCACTGACCTGCACACGGACCATATCCCTCCATACACCTCCCATCCATGTATCTGTCCAATTTATTCTTAAATGTTAAAAAAGAACCCGCATTTACCACCTCGTCTGGCAGCTCATTCCATACTCCCACCACTCTCTGTGTGAAGAAGCCCCCCCAATGTTCCCTTTAAACATTTCCCCCCTCACCCTAAACCCATGTCCTCTGGTTTATTTCCCCCCTTGCCTCAGTGGAAAATGCCTGCTTGCATTCACTCTATCTATACCCATCATAATTTTATATACCTCTATCAAATCTCCCCTCATTCTTCTACGCTCCAGGGAATAAAGTCCTAACCTACTCAACCTTTCTCTGTAACTGAGTTTCTCAAGTCCTGGCAACATCCTTGTAAACCTTCTCTGCACTCTTTCAACCTTATTTATATCCTTCCTGTAATTTGGTGACCAAAACTGAACACAATACTCCAGATTCGGCCTCACCAATGCCTTATACAACCTCATCATAACATTCCAGCTCTTAGACTCAATTCTTTGATTAATAAAGGCCAATGTACCAAAAGCTCTCTTTACGACCCTATCTGCTTGTGATGCTATTTTTAGGGAAGTTTGTATCTGTATTCCCAGATCCCTCTGTTCTACTGCACTCCCCAGTGCCTTACCATTAACCCTGTATGTTCTACCTTGGCTTGTCCTTCCACCCACTTCGACTCTGCTTCCCACTCCCATTCAGATATGTCCATACATGGCCTCCTCTACTGCCATGATGAGGCTAAACTCAGGTTGGAGGAGCAACACCTCATATACCGTCTAGGTAGTCTCCAGTCCCTTGGTACGAACACAGAATTCTCCAACTTCCGGTAATTCCCTCCCCCTCCCTTCCACTATCCCTATATCACTCTGCCCCCTCCCCCAGCTGCCTATCACCTCCCTCATGGTTCCGCCTCCTTCTACTACCCATTGTGTTTTCCCCTGTTCCTTCTTCACCTTTCCTGCCTACCCCCTCCCTGCCTCCCCTTTCCCACCCCTTTATCTTTCCCCTTACTGGTTTTTCACCTGGAACCTACCAGCCTTCTCCTTCCCACCCTCCACCCACCTTCTTTTTAGGGCCTCTGCCCCCTCCCTCTTCAGTCCTGACGAAGGGTTCCGGCCCGAAACGTTGTCTGATTGTTTCCACGGATGCTGCCTGACCTGCTGAGGTCCTCCAGCGTGTTGTGAGTGTTACTGTCTTCTTACTGACGGCAGCAGCAAGAAGAGAGCTAGAGCTGGGTGGTGGGGGTCCCTGATGATGGATGCTGCTTCCTGCAACAATGCTCCAGGTAGATGAGCCCAGTGGTGCTGAGGGATTTACGCATGATGGACTGAGCCATATCCATGACTTTCTGTAGCATTTTCCTTTCAAGGGCATTGGTGTTTCCAAACCAGACTGTGATGCAGCCAGTCAATATACTCCCTACTATACTTCTATTGGTTTAGAAGTTTGCCAAAGTTTTAGGTGTTGTGCCAAATCTTTGCAAACTCCTAAAGCAGTAGAGGTTCTACCGTGCTTTCTTTGTAACTACATGTAAGTGCTGGGCCCAGGTCAGGTCCTCCAAAATGATAACACCGATGAATTTAAAGATGCTAACTCACTCCACCTTTCATCCCCAAATGAGGAATGGCACATGAGCCTTTGGTTTCCTCCTCCTGAAGTCAACAATCAGCTCTTTGGTCTTGCTGACAATGAGTAAGAGGTTGTTGTTATATGGACAACTCAGCCAGCCAGATTTGTAATCTCTCTCCTATATGCTCATTCATCACCACCCTTGATTTGACCTATGACATTGGTGTCATCAGCAAACTTAAATATGGAACTAGAGCTGTGCTTAGCCACACAGTCATAAGTGTAAAGCAAGAAGAGCTGGGGCTAAGCACACAGTCTTGTGGTGCACCTTTGCTGATGCATCTATGGAGATGCTATCGCCAATTTGAACTGACTGGGATCTGCAAGTGAAGAAATGGAGGATACAATTGTACAAGGAGGCCAAAGTCTTGAAGCTTATTGATTTATTTTGAGGGCGATAGTAATGAATGCTGAGCTGTAGTTGAGAAAGTCCTTATGTATATTTAAGGTAGAGGTTGATAGATTCTTGACTGGTCAGGCATGAAGGGATATGGGAAAAAGGCAGGAGACTAGGTCGCAGATAAAATTGGATCAGCCATGCTGAAATGGTGGAGCAGACTCGATGGGTCAAATGGCCTAATTCTGCTCCTGTATATTATGGTCTTTGTTGTCCTAATCTCCGGAGCTTTGCTGTTTAGCCTCTGCCTATATGCAGATAGCAGGACAGCTGAGTGATCAGAATTCCCGAAAAGTGGTCTGGGCATGGAATGGTAGACGTTCCTTATCTTAGTACAGCAGTGATTTACTGTGTTGGGGACCTCTGGTGTAACAGGTTAAATGCTGATGGTAATTGGTCAGGGATTTCTTCAGTGAAGTCTGACTGAAATTCCTGAAACGTATCAGGATGTATTGTTTCTTGCTTGGTGTCAGCATCATGCAGTATCTCAAAATACTGATTATTGTCAGCCGCTGGTGGTATATAACCTGTGGTTAGGATTTTGGAGGAGAACTCTCTAGGTAAATAGAACAGACAGCATTTAGTATTTATGTGTTCAAGGTTGGGGGAAAGATGAGTTCACCAAAATCATCAGAGTACCACCGAGAGTTTATCATGAAACACACACCTCCACCTTTTGCCTTTTCCAAATCAGCAGTTTGGACTATGCTGTACATTGAGAAGCCTTTGAGTCTGATCATGTATCTGGTATGCTCTGATTAAACCACATTTTGGTAAAAAAAAATAGAGCGCAACTATTTCACATATCCCTTTGATACACTAAATCTTGTCCTTGGGTCCTCAGTTTTGTTGTCCAGTGACTGCACATTTGCTAACAAGATGCCAGGTAGTGGTGGTCTCATTCCTTTGTGTTTCAACCTGGCTTGCAGTCTCCCTCCTGCCTTGCTTCCAGCCGTGGTGATGAACCTTCATTCACTCAGACTGCTTTCTTGAGAGTGAAGTCAACTGAGACCTTCAGAAGATCATGAAATCTGTGGTTCATTAAGTCAATTTAAAGGTATGTTGCTTGTACAGAAATTACAGCCTGCAGATTGCAGTGAGAGTAATTCAAATGAGGTATATTTAGAAGTATTCATAGCCCGCAGAGCATTACCATAATTGACCAGCAGAACCAGAAGAAGATGCTGAAAATTTCAGCTGTCAGGCATTCTGTGTGGAGGGAGAGGTCAGCTCAGAGTTTGTCAGAAATTTGGTTTCAGAATTGGAAATGGTCAGAGGGAATTCTGGTGATAGGGTGCGGGACAGGGAAAGGTGTGAGACAAAGCAGAGTGTACAGTCCAACAGCCAAAGTACTTGTACAGTACCGCAGACATGGTATGATGCACAGCAGTACTGGAGAGAGTACAGTACAGGAGACAGGGTAAAGTGTGCAGTACCACAGGGCAGGACACACTGTACAGTGTGCAGTACTACAGGGCAGGACACACTGTACAGTGTGCAGTACCACAGGGCAGGACACACTGTACAGTGTGCAGTACTACAGAACCGAAAACAGTACTGTGGGAGAGAGTACAGTGTACCTTTCCACACTTGCATATGGCTGAGTGCACACTGGTTCTGCACATCACCGAGGAGACCACAGAGCGAAGTGCGTACAAGACACTCACTCGGTCAGCAGGCTGCTCCCTCTCCCAGTCATTTCCACTGTCTCCATCTTTTCCCCCACATCCACTTTGCACCTCTTCCTTCTAACTTCTTCTGTCCAGACTCACTCTCTGTCTACCAGTCCCCTTTCCCTTCACCCTCCCCACGCTGTCTCATCCTCCCACCTTCCCACCAACATCATTCCCTCTCCTTCCACCATCGTTAGGGAACTGGAGCTGCAGCTTGATAACCTTCGTCTGGTCAGGGAGAGTGAGGAGGTGATAGAGAGGAGTGGAAGGCAGGTGGTCAC
This sequence comes from Mobula hypostoma, assembly GCF_963921235.1. Taxonomy (NCBI): domain Eukaryota; kingdom Metazoa; phylum Chordata; class Chondrichthyes; order Myliobatiformes; family Myliobatidae; genus Mobula; species Mobula hypostoma. Next base: position 2,049,938 of record NC_086110.1, read on the forward strand.
GCCGGGGCCACGGGAGGCAGACAAGTGGGTCACGGTTAGGAGGGGGAAGGGGAAGAGTCAGGTAATAGATAGTACCCCTGTGGCTGTGCCCCTTGACTATAAGTACTCCTGTTTGAGTACTGTTGCGGGGGACAGATTACCTGGGGGAAGCGATAGTGGCCATGCCTCCGGCACAGAGTCTGGCCCTGTAGCTCAGAAGGGTAGGGAAAGGAAGAGGAGGGCAGTAGTAATAGGGGACTCGATAGTAAGGGGGTCAGATAGGCGATTCTGTGAACGCAGTCCAGAGACCCGGATGGTAGTTTGCCTCCCTGGTGCCAGGGTCCGGGATATTTCTGATCGTGTCCAAGATATCCTGAAGTGGGAGGGTGAGGAGCCAGAGGTTGTGGTACATATAGGTACCAATGACATAGGTAGGAAAAGGGGAGAGGTCCTGAAAGGAGAATATAGGGAGCTAGGAAGGGAGTTGAGAAAAAGGACTGCAAAGGTAGTAATCTCGGGATTACTGCCTGTGCCACGCGACAGTGAGAGTAGGAATGCGATGAGGTGGAGGATAAATGCGTGGCTGAGGGATTGGAGCAGGGGGCAGGGATTCAAGTTTTTGGATCATTGGGACCTCTTTTGGCGCAGGCGTGACCTGTACAAAAAGGACGGGTTACACTTGAATCCAAGGGGATTAGCGGGGGCTACTGAGGTGACTTTAAACTAGAATGGTTGGGGGGTGGGAATCAAATTAAAGAGGCTAGGCGTGAGGAGGTTAGTTCACAACAGGGGGATGGGAACCAGTGCAGAGAGACAGGGGGGTGTAAAGTGAGGGTAGAAGCAAAAAGTAGTAAGGAGAAAAGTAGAAGTGGCAGGCCGACAAATCCAGGGCAAGCATCAAAAAGGGCCACTTTTCAACATAATTGTATAAGGGCTAAGAGAGTTGTAAAAGAGCGCCTGAAGGCTTTGTGTGTCAATGCAAGGAGCATTCATAACAAGGTGGATGAATTGAAAGTGCAGATTGTTATTAATGATTATTATATAGTTGGGATCACAGAGACATGGCTCCAGGGTGACCAAGGATGGGAGCTCAACGTTCAGGGATATTCAATATTCGGGAGGGATAGACATGAAAGAAAAGGAGGTGGGGTGGCGTTGCTGGTTAGAGAGGAGATTAACGCAATAGAAAGGAAGGACATTAGCTGGGAAGATGTGGAATCGATATGGGTAGAGCTGCATAACACAAAGGGGCAGAAAACGCTCGTGGGAGTTGTGTACAGGCCACCTAACAGTAGTAGTGAGGTCGGAGATGGTACTAAACAGGAAATTAGAAATCTGTGCAATAAAGGAACAGCAGTTATAATGGGTGACTTCAATCTACATGTAGATTGGGTGAACCAAATTGGTAAAGGTGCTGAGGAAGAGGATTTCTTGGAATGTATGCGGGATGGTTTTTTGGACCAACATGTCGAGGAACCAACTAGAGAGCAGGCTATTCCAGACTGGGTTTTGAGCAATGAAGAAGGGTTAATTAGCAATCTTGTCGTGAGAGGCCCCTTGGGTAAGAGTGACCATAATATGGTGGAATTCTTCATTAAGATGGAGAGTGACATAATTAATTCAGAAACAAAGGTTCTGAACTTAAAGAGGGGTAACTTTGAAGGTATGAGACATGAATTAGCTCAGATAGACTGGCAAATGACACTTAAGGGATTGACGGTGATATGCAATGGCAAGCATTTAAAGGTTGCATGGATGAACTACAACAATTGTTCATCCCAGTTTGGCAAAAGAATAAATCAAGGAAGGTAGTGCACCCGTGGCTGACAAGGGAAATTAGGGATAGTATCAATTCCAAAGAAGAAGCATACAAATTAGCCAGAAAAAGTGGCTCACCTGAGGACTGGGAGAAATTCAGAGTTCAGCAGAGGAGGACAAAGGGCTTAATTAGGAAGGGGAAAAAAGATTATGAGAGAAAACTGGCAGGGAACATAAAAACTAACTGTAAAAGCTTTTATAGATATGTAAAAAGGAAAAGGCTGGTAAAGGCAAATGTAGGTCCCCTACAGACAGAAACAGGTGAATTGATTATGGGAAGCAAGGACATGGTAGACCAATTGAATAATTACTTTGATTCTGTCTTCACTAAGGAGGATATAAATAATCTTCCAGAAATAGTAGGGGACAGAGGGTCCAGTGAGATGGAGGAACTGAGCGAAATACATAGAAACATAGAAACATAGAAAATAGGTGCAGGAGTAGGCCATTTGGCCCTTCGAGCCTGCACCACCATTTATTATGATCATGGCTGATCATCCAACTCAGAACCCCGCCCCAGCCTTCCCTCCATACCCCCTGACCCCATAGTCACAAGGGCCATATCTAACTCCCTCTTAAATATAGCTAATGAACTGGCCTCAACTGTTTCCTGTGGCAGAGAATTCCACAGATTCACCACTCTCTGTGTGAAGAAGTTTTTCCTAATCACGGTCCTAAAAGGCTTCCCCTCTATCCTCAAACTGTGGCCCCTGTTCTGGACTTCCCCAACATCGGGAACAACCTTCCTGCATCTAGCCTGTCCAATCCCTTTAGGATCTTCTACGTTTCAATCAGATCCCCCCTCAATCTTCTAAATTCCAACGAGTACAAACCCAGTTCATCCAGTCTTTCTTCATATGAAAGTCCTGCCATCACAGGAATCAATCTGGTGAACCTTCTTTGTACTCCCTCTATGGCAAGAATGTCTTTCCTCAGATTAGGGGACCAAAACTGCACACAATACTCCAGGTGTGGTCTCACCAAGGCTTTGTACAACTGCAGTAGTACCTCCCTGCTCCTGTACTCGAATCCTCTCGCTATAAATGCCGGCATACCGTTCGCCTTTTTCACCGCCTGCTGTACCTGCATGCCCACTTTCAATGACTGGTGTATAATGACACCCAGGTCTCGTTGCACCCCTCCTTTTCCTAATTGGCCACCATTCAGATAATAATCTGTTTTCCTATTTTTGCCACCAAAGTGGATAACTTCACATTTATCCACATTAAATTGTATCTGCCATGAATTTGCCCACTCACCCAACCTATCCAAGTCACCCTGCATCCTCTTAGCATCCTCCTCACAGCTAACACTGCCGCCCAGCTTCGTGTCATCCGCAAATTTGGAGATGCTGCATTTAATTCCCTCATCCAAGTCATTAATATATATTGTAAACAACTGGGGTCCCAGCACTGAGCCTTGCGGTACCCCACTAGTCACCGCCTGCCATTCTGAAAAGGTCCCGTTTATTCCCACTCTTTGCTTCCTGTCTGCTAACCAATTCTCCACCCACACCAATACCTTACCCCCAATACCGTGTGCCTTAAGTTTGCACACTAATCTCCTGTGTGGGACCTTGTCAAAAGCCTTTTGAAAATCCAAATATACCACATCCACTGGTTCTCCCCTATCCACTCTACTAGTTACATCCTCAAAAAATTCTATGAGGTTCGTCAGACATATTAGTAGGGAAGTGGTGTTGGGTAAATTGAAGGAATTAAAGGCAGATAAATCCCCAGGGCCAGATGGTCTGCATCCCAGAGTGCTTTAGGAAGTAGCCCAAGAAATAGTGGATGCATTAGTGATAATTTTTCAAAACTCGTTAGATTCTGAACTAGTTCCTGAGGATTGGAGGGTGGCTAATGTAACCCCACTTTTTAAAAAAGGAGGGAGAGAGAAAACGGGGAATTATAGACCGGTTAGCCTAACGTCGGTGGTGGGGAAACTGCTGGAGTCAGTTATCAAAGATGTGATAACAGCACATTTGGAAAGCGGTGAAATCATCGGACAAAGTCAGCATGGATTTGTGAAAGGAAAATCATGTCTGACGAATCTCATAGAATTTTTTGAGGATGTAACTAGTAGAGTGGATAGGGGAGAACCAGTGGATGTGGTATATTTAGATTTTCAAAAGGCTTTTGACAAGGTCCCACACAGGAGATTAGTGTGAAAACTTAAAGCACACGGTATTGGGGGTAAGGTATTGATGTGGATAGAGAATTGGTTAGCAGACAGGAAGCAAAGAGTGGGAATAAACGGGACCTTTTCAGAATGGCAGGCAGTGACTAGTGGGGTACCGCAAGGCTCAGTGCTGGGACCCCAGTTGTTTACAATATATATTAATGACTTGGATGAGGGAATTAGATGCAGCATCTCCAAGTTTGCGGGTGACACGAAGCTGGGCGGCAGTGTTAGCAGTGAGGAGGATGCTAAGAGGATGCAGGGTGACTTGGATAGGTTGGGTGAGTGGGAAAGTTCATGGCAGATGCAATTTAATGTGGATAAATGTGAAGTTATCCACTTTGGTGGCAAAAAGAGGAAAACAGATTATTATCTGAATGGTGACCGATTAGGAAAAGGAGAGGTGCAACGAGACCTGGGTGTCATTATACACCAGTCATTGAAAGTGGGCATGCAGGTACAGCAGGCGGTGAAAAAGGCAAATGGTATGCTGGCATTTATAGCGAGAGGATTCGAGTACAGGAGCAGGGAGGTACTACTGCAGTTGTACAAAGCCTTGGTGAGACCACACCTGGAGTATTGTGTGCAGTTTTGGTCCCCTAATCTGAGGAAAGACATCCTTGCCATAGAGGGAGTACAAAGAAGGTTCACCAGATTGATTCCGGGGATGGCAGGTCTTTCATATGAAGAAAGACTGGATGAACTGGGCTTGTACTCGTTGGAATTTAGAAGATTGAGGGGGGATCTGATTGAAACGTAGAAGATCCTAAAGGGATTGGACAGGCTAGATGCAGGAAGGTTGTTCCCGATGTTGGGCAAGTCCAGAACGAGGGGTCATAATTTGAGGATAAAGGGAAGCCTTTTAGGACCGAGATTAGGAAAAACTTCTTCACACAGAGAGTGGTGAATCTGTGGAATTCTCTGCCACAGGAAACAGTTGAGGCCAGTTCATTGGCTATATTTAAGAGGGAGTTAGATATGGCCCTTGTGGCTACGGGGGTCAGGGGTATGGAGGGAAGGCTGGTGCAGGGTTCTGAGTTGGATGATCAGCCATGATCATAATAAATGGCGATGCAGGCTCGAAGGGCTGAATGGCCTACTCCTGCACCTATTTTCTATGTTTCTATGTTTCTATCTCTCTCACTTCCTTCCCAATCCACCTCCCCCACTTTCACTTTGCCCTCCTTCTCCCCAACGATTCCTCACGCTTCCTTCCCCCATCATTCCCACCCTTTTCCACTCGCCATTCCCCTGCATCTCCTTCTCTCTCTCTCTCCACTACCCTTTACCTCTCCTCCCCTCTCCCAAATCTTCTACTCATCCCACACCCTCTCTAACCTTTACCCCTGCCCTTACTCCATGTCACACCCCTCCCCGGCATACATCCTTCTCCCCTCCCCCTTCCCCATCACATACACTCACACCAGCTCACCTCTTACCTTTCTGTTCACAGACGACCCCGGCAGCCAGCAGATCTGGTTCTCCGAGACTGATGTCATTTAATCTGGCCCCAAGGCATTCCATTGAGAGAATCTTGAACCATTCCTCTGCATCCAGCTCTGTAAAGGATAGATTATTAAATTGCAAATGTCATTCCACTCTTCACGGGAGGGGAGGGAGGCAGTAGAAAGGAGATTATAGGCTAGTTAAATTGAACTCAATCCGCCCAATAGTGTCGTGTCATCAGCACCAGACTTTGAGGCAAATGGTCCCAAGTTCGAACCCGGCTGGCTCCTTGCATACTTTTCACCTGTGCTGGGCTCAGCGTTGAGCTAGCAACTCGGCCTCGTAAAAAACAGTCAAATACTATTGAAATGGCAAAAATGCCATCCAATGTGCCACAAGGAGCGAGAAGGAACAACAACAACCACCTGACCTCAGTAGTTGAGAAAATGTCGGATTCACTTGGAGGCATATGACAAAATAGTCTGCCGTCAGCATGAAAATGTTGCCTGACAAATCTGTTGGAATTCTTTGAAGAAGTAACAAGCAGCGTAGACAAAGATGAATCAGTGGGTGCTGTGTACTTGGATTTTCAGAAGGTGCCACACAAGAGGCTGCTTGGCAAGATATGAGCCCATGGAATAACATGGAAAATACTCTCATGGATAGAGCATTGGCTGATAGGTGGGAGGCAAAGAGAGCCATTACCAGTGTCGAGTGGTGTTCCACAGGGGTCAGAGTGGGGACCATTCTTTTTACATTCTATGTCAAGGATTTGGAAGAAGGAATTGGTGGCTTTGTAGTTAAGTTTGCAGACAATAGGAAGAGAGCGGGAGGACAGTTAATGTTGAGGAAGCAGGGAGGCTGCAGAAGAACTTAGGCAGATTAAGGGAATTGGCAATGAAATGGCAGATAAATACTATGTCAGGAAGTGTCTGGTGGAAGGAATAAAAAAGTAAACTATTTTCTACATGGGGAGAACCATCAAAAATGTGAGGTACAAAGTGGTCTGGGAGTCTTTGTGCAAGATTCCCTGAAAGATACCATAACTCGCAGGTTGAATCAGTGGTGAGAATGGCAAATCTAATGTTAGCATTCATTTCAAGAGGACTAGAAAAGAAAAAAATAAGAATACAGTGATAAGTCTTTATACTGCACTGTGAGACCTCACTTAGAATATTGCAAGCTGTTTTGGGGCTCCTTATTTAAGAAAGGAGGTGGCGACATTGAAGAGGGTTGAAAGGAAGTTCATGAAAATTATTCTAAGAATGAAAGAGTTATCACATGAGAAGTGTTTGATATCTCTGCACCTGTGCTCACTGGATTTTGGAAGAATGAGGGGTGTTCTCATTGACCCCTATCGAATGTTGAAAGGCCTGTACAGAATGGATGTGGAGAGGATGTTTGCTATAGTCGGTGAGTCAAGAACCAACGGGCACAACCTCAGAATACAAGGACATCCATTTAGAATGGAGATAAGGATGAATTTCTTTAGCCAGAGATGTGTAAACCTGTGGAATCTGTGGAAAAGATTTCCTTAAAACTGCCCAGTTCCTCCTTTTCTGACTACCTTTAAACTGCCCAGTTCTCCATTTCCCACTTACTTTAAACAACCCAGTTTCCCACCTCCCACTTCCTTTTAACTGCCCAGATCCCCATTTCCCACTCCCTTTCAACTGCTCAGTTACCAATATCCCACTCCCTTAAAACTACCATTCTCCATTTCTGACTACCTTTGAAATGCCCGGTTCCCCATTTTCCATTTCCTTTTAACTGTCCAGTTCCCCATTTCCCACTTCCTTTTAACTGTCCAGGTCCCCATTTCCCACTCCCTTTCAACTGCTCAGTTACCAATATCCCGCTCCCTTAAAACTACCATTCCCCATTTCCCACTCCCTTAAAACTACTGTTCCCCATTTCTGACTACCTTTTAACTGTCCAGATCCCTATTCCCCACTCCCTGTCAACAGCTCAGTTACCAATATCCCACTCCCTTAAAACTTCCCAGGACCCCATTCCCACTCCTTTAACATTTCCCACTTCCCAATTTCCTATTCCCTTTAAACTTCCCAGGACCCCATTTCTCACTCCCTTAAAACTACCCAGTTCCCCATTTCTGACACCCTTTAAATTGCCCAGTTCCCCATTTCCCATTCCTTTTAACTGCACAGTTCCCCAATTCATAATCCATTTAAAGTCCTTTGTTTCATATACCCCGTTCCCATTAATATGCACAGCTTCCTTCAACTGGACCAGTTACCCATTTCCCACACCCTTAAAATTGCACACTTCACCATTTCCCATACCCTTTCAATTGTCCAATTTCCCCCTTTCCTACTCTTTTTAAACTACACCATTCCCCATTTGCCATTTATTTTAAATTGCACAGTTCCCCATTTCCTACCCACTTTAAACTGGTCAGTTCCCTATTTCTCACTCCTTCAAACTGCCCAATTCCCCATTTCCCATTCACTTTAAACTACACAATTCCCCATTTCCCATCCCTTTAAACTGTCCAGTTCTCCATATCCCACTCACTTATTTCCCAATTCCATTAAACTGCCCAGTTCCCCATTTTCAATCTCTTTAAACTATCTAGCTCCCAATTTACCGACCATTCCCTTTAAGCTGTCCAATTCCCAGTTTCCTTTTCCTTTTCATCTTCTTGGCTTCACATTTCCCATTCCCTTTAAACTGTATAGTTCCCCATTTCACAATCCGTTCGAAGTGCTAATTTTCACATTTCTTTCTCACATTAATATGCCCTGATCCCCATTTCCTGGGCAGCTTCCTTTAACAGGAGCAGTTATCCATTTCCCACGCTCTTCAAATTGCACACATTCACATTTGAAACTGTCCAGTTCCTCATTTCCCACACCTTTAAACTGCCCAGTTCCCCATATCTCACTCCTTTCAACTGTTTAGTTCCACATTGCCCACTCACCTAAAACTACCCAGGTCCCCAGTTCTGACTACATTTAAAAAGCCCAATTTCCTTTTTACGACTACCTTTAATCTGCCTGGTTCCCCAGTTTGCTATTTCCAACTTCTTTTAAACTGCTCAGTTCACTATTTCCCACTCTCTCTAAAATGCCCGGTGCCTAATTTCCCACTCCATTTAAATTAGCCAATTCTCCATTTCCTACCCCCTTTAAACTTCTCAGTTCCCCATTTCCCATTCCCTTTAAACTTCTCAGTTCCCCATTTCCCACTCCCTTTAAACTTCCCAGTTCCCCATTTCCCACTCCCTTTAAACTGCCCAGTTCCCCATTTCCCACTCACTTTAAACTTCCCAGTTCCCCATTTTCCACTCCCTTTAAACTGCCCAGTTCCCCATTTCCCACTCCCTTTAAACTTCCCATTTCCCCATTTCCCACTCCCTTTAAACTTCTTAGTTCCCCATTTCCCATTCCCTTTAAACTTCTCAGTTCCACATTTCTCACTCTCTTTAAACTTCTCAGTTCCCCATTTCCCACTCCCTTTAAACTTCTCAGTTCCCCATTTCCCACTCACTTTAAACTTCTCAGTTCCCCATTTCCCACTCCCTTTAAACTTCCCAGTTCCCCATTTCCCACTCACTTTAAACTTCTCAGTTCCCCATATCCCATTCCCTTTAAACTTCTCAGTTCCCCATTTCTCACTCCCTTCAAACTTCTCAGTTCCCAATTTCCCACTCCCTTTAAACTGCCTAATTCCCCATTTCCAAATTCCTTTAAACTACCCAGTTCCCCATTTCCCACTCCCTTTAAACTTCTCAGTTCCCCATTTCCCACTCCCTTTAAACCTCTCAGTTCATCTGGATACTGGATTTCCTGTCAGATCACCAGCAGGTTGTAAGAGTGGGCTCCCTCACCTCCAACCCTCTGACTCTCAATACAGGAGCCCCTCAGGGCTGCGTACTGAGTCCCCTCCGTTACTCCCTGTATACCCATGACTGTGTTGCCACCCACAGCTCCAATCTGCTAATTAAATTTGCTGACGACACTACATTGATTGGCCTTATCTCAAACACTAACGAGGTGGCCTACAGGGAAGAAGTCATCTCTCTGACATGGTGTCAAGAAAACAACCTCTCCCTCAATGTCACAAAAACGAAGGAGCTGGTTGTGGATTACAGGAGGAATGGAGATGGGCTAACTCGTATTGACATCAATGGATCTGAGGTCGAGAGGGTAAACAGCTTCAAGTTCCTCAGCATCCACATCACCGAGGACCTCACGTGGTCTGTACACACCAGCTGTGTGGTGAAAAAGGCACAATAGTGTCTGTTTCACCTCAGATGGTTGAGGAAGTTAGGTATGGGCCCCCAGATCCTAAGAACTTTCTACAGGGGCACAGCTGAGAGCATCCTGACTGGCTGCATCACTGCCTGGTATGGGAACTGTACCTCCTTTAATCGCAGGACTCTGCAGAGAGTGGTGTGGACAGCCCAGCACATCTGTAGTTGTAAACTTCTCATGATTCAGGACATTTACAAGGACAGGTGTGTTAAAGGGCCCGAAGGATCATTGGGGACCCAAGCCATCCCAACCACAAACTGTTCCAGTTGCTACCATCTGGGAAGTGGTACCACAGCATAAAAGCCAGGACCAACAGGCTCCAGGACAGCTTCTTCCACCAGGCCATCAGACTAATTAATTCACACTGATTTGAGTGTACTCTATATTACATTGACTGTTCTATTTATTATAAATTACTATGGTTGCACATTGTACATTTGGATGGAGAAGTAACATAAAGATTTTTACTCCTCATGTATGTGAAGAAATAAAGTCAATTCAATTCAACTGCCTAGAAGACACATAAAAATTGCGGGTGAATGCAGCAGGCCAGGCAGCATCTATAGGAAGAGGTGCAGTCGACGTTTCAGGCCGAGACCCTTCGTCAGGACTAACTGAAGGAAGAGTGAGTAAGGGATTTGAAAGTTGGAGGGGGAGGGGGAGATCCAAAATGATAGGAGAAGACAGGAGGGGGAGGGATGGAGCCAAGAGTTGGACAGGTGATAGGCAAAAGGGATACGAGAGGATCATGGGACAGGAGGTCTGGGAAGAAAGATGGGGGGGCGAAAACCCAGAGGATGGGCAAGGGGTATAGTGAGAGGGACAGAGGGAGAAAAAGGAGAGAGACAAAAAATATATATATTATAATAAAAGATAAATATCCTTTTTTAAAGGTCAAACTACATCATATGAAAATGTTGAATAAGTGCTTTCCAATTCTCTTCAAATTTAACCGAAGGATCAAAAATGACACTTCTGATTTTTTTCTAAATTTAAACATGATATAGTTTGGGAAAACCATTGAAATGTAGTAGGGATATAATATCAAGCCCTATTATATGTAATTTCTTTTCCAATCCTCTGTTTTGGATCAAGCCTTTTTGGTCTGGAAAATGAAGGGTATAATATGTTTTCGTGATTTATTCTTGGATAACTATTTCATGTCTTTTGAACTGTTGTCTAATAAATATAGTTTGCCTAGTTCCCATTTTTTTAGATATTACAAATAAGAAACTTTTTAAATACCATGCTGCCTACCTTTCCGATTTCACACTCTACTGATATCATAGACAAAATTTTAGGTTTAAATCCTTATCAGAAGGGATTAATAGCAATTATTTATGATACAATTATGAAAATACAGCCAGGTATATCTAGTTCCCTATTTCTGATTACCTTTAAATTGCCCCTTCCCCATTTCCAACTCCCTTTAAACTGCACAGTTCACGATTTCCCGCTCCCTATAAAGTGCCCATTTCCCCATTTCCAATTCCCTTTGAACTGCCTAATTCCCCATTTCCCTCTCCCTTAAAACTGCCCATTTCCCTATTTCAACTACCTTTAAACTGCACAGTTCCCCACTTCGACTACCTGAAAACTGTCCAGTTCCCCATTCCCTGTTCCCTTTAAACTGCCCAGTTCCCCAATTTCCTCTTCCTTAAAACTGTCCAGTTCCCCATTTCTAACTACCGTTAAACTGCCCAGTTCCCCATTTCCCATCCCTTAAAACTGCACAGTTGCCTATTTCCAATTCCCTTTACACTGCACAGTTCCCTAACTCCCATTCACTTTAAACTGCTCAGTTCCCCATTTCCCACTCCCTTGAAAGTACCCAGTTCCCCATTTCCCAATCCCATTAAGCTGCCGAGTTCCCCATTTCCCAATCCTATTAAACTGCCAAGTTCCCCATTTCCCAATCCCATTAAACTGCCAAGTTCCCCATTTTCAATCAGTTTAAACCAATTAGTTCCCGATTTCTGATTACCTTTAAACTGCCCACTTCCCAATTTCCTTATCCCTTTGAACTGCCCACTTCCCAATTTCCTTATCCCTTTAAACTGCCCAGTTCCCCAGTGATTACATTTAAAATGCCCAATTCCCCATTCCCAACCCCTTTAAACAGCCCTGTTCCCAACTTCATAATCCCTTTAAACAGCCCAATTCCCCATTTCCCACTCACTTTCAACTCCTAGTTCCCCATTTCAAACTCCCTTTAGCTTGCCTAGTTCACGATTTCCCACTCACTATAAACTACACAGTTCCCCATTTCCCAATTCCTTAAAATTACACTGTTCTACAATTCCCACTCATTTTAAACTGCCCAGTTCCCCATTTCTTGTTCCCTTTAAACTGTCTAGTTCCTCTTGTGCAGCTGGATCCTGGACTTTCTGGAAGATTGCCAGCAGGTTGTAAGAGTGGGCTCCCTCACCTCCAACCCTCTGACTCTCAATACAGGAGCCCCTCAGGGCTGCGTACTGAGTCCCCTCCTTTACTCCTTGTATACCCATGACCATGTCGCTACCCACAGCTCCAATCTGCTAATTAAATTTGCTGACAACACTACATTGATTAGGCTTATCTCAAACAATAACGAGGTGGCCTACAGGGAAGAAGTCATCTCTCTGACACAGCGGTGTCAAGAAAACAACTTCTCCCTCAATGTCACTGTCATAAGGTGCACCCAAATGCAAGAAACAGACACTGAAGTAAGAAACTAGGATACAGGGCCTGGGTTAGGACTAGACTCGGAAAGCAGGACCTGGACGAGGAACAAGGAACTTGGAACCTGGACAAGGACTCCGAGCCAGAGACTGGACAGGGACCCGGAAGGTGGGTCTTGACTCGGGCTCGGACTCCGGATCTAGGCGAGGACAAGACGTGGCAAGGCAACAGGACTGGATGTGGCGGCAGAACGCGGGACCAGAACTGGATGAGGACACGAAGCTAAGCCTTGGACTTGGGAGACTGGAACACAGAGCCTTGGTAATCTTGGGAGACAGGAACACAGAACCTTGGTCGAGGGAGAACAGGAATGCAGAGCCTTGGTTGAGGAAGAACAGGAATATGGAACACAGAGCCGGGATCACTCCTTAGGAACAGGACTTAGGGCCGGGGCTCTACACAGAGTCAGGACCCCTCCTAGGGAGCAGGACGTAGGGCCGGCACTCATACACAGAACACTGAGAGATAGATCTCCACTCAAGGTGGTGGCAAACGGCCGGAATTACCCAGCAGAGGCAAGGACACAAAGAGACGGTTCCCAACACAAGGTGGTGGCAAATGGCCGGACCTACCTAGCGAAGGCGTGGACATAGAGACAGTTCCAAACAACAAAAGGCAGTTCCTTATCTAGACACAGCAAGGCCCCCATCTTGTCCTGGCTGTTGAACCTGACGGCATTACAGGTGAGGACACAGGCAAGGATAGCAGGCGAGGCTTCAGGCGAAGGTAGCAGGCGCATCTTCAGAAGGAAGGGGCGGGAACAGTCCAGCAAATGAAGCTGAACCCAGCAGCTATTTATGTAGCCAGCCCAAAATGAGAATCATGTGCCTCAATTAAGGCACACAACAGGGCAAGGGAAAACTGGAAAACTTGGAATATGGATCGATGGACCGGACCGTGAACCGGAATGAGGTTCACGGACCAGACCATGACTGTCGCAAAAACAAAGGAGCTGGTTGTGGATTACAGGAGGGCTAACCCCTATTGACATCAATGGATCTGGGGCTGAGAGTGTAAACAGCTTCAACTTCCTCGGTATCCACATCACCGAGGACCTCACGTGGTCTGTACACACCAGCTGTGTGGTGAAAAAGTCACAACAGCGCCGCTTTCACCTCAGACAGTTGAAGATGTTCAGTATGGGCTCCCAGATCCTAAGAACTTTCTACAGAGGCACAATTGAGAGCATCCTGACTGGTTGCATCACTGCCTGGTATGGGAACTGTACCCCCCTTAGTCACAGGACTCTGCAGAGAGTGGTGCGGACAGCCCAGCGCATCTGTAGTTGACAACTTCCCATGATTAAGGACAATTACAAGGACAGGTGTGTAAAAGGGCCCGCAGCATCACTGGGAACCCAGGCCATCTCAACCACAATCTACTCCAGCTGCAATCATCCGGGAAGTGGTGTCACAGCATAAAAGCCAGGACCAACAGGTTCAGAGACAGCTTCCTCTATCAGGCCATCAGACTGATGAACTCACACTGATTGACTGTACTCTATATTACATTGACTGTTCTATTTATTAAATTGCCCAGTTCCCCATTTCCCACTCCCTTAAAACTGCCACTTTCCCACTTTCCACTTCCTTAAAACTTCACAGTTTCCCATTCCCATTACAGTGCATAGTTCCCATATTCCCATTGACTTTAATCTGCTCAGTTCCCCATTTTCAATCACTTTAAACTATCTAGTTCCTTATTTCTTATTTCCTCTAAACTGCTCCTTCCCTATTTCCTACTCCCTTTAAACTGCTCAGTTTTCCATTTCCAACTCCCTCAAACTTCCCATTCCTTTTGAACTGCCCAGTTCCCCATTTCCTAGTTCCCCGTTTCCCATTCCTTTTGAACTGCCCAGTTCCCCATTTCCCACTCCCTTTAACTTGTCAGTTCCCCATTTCCCCTCACTTTAAAATGCCTACTTCCCCATTTCCCACTCCCTTTAACCTGCCCAGATCTCCATTTCCCACTCCCTTTAACCTGCCCAGATCCCCATTTCCCACTCCCTTTAACTTGTCAGTTCCCCATTTCCGACGACCTTTAAATTCCAGTTCCCCATTTCCCACTCTCTTTACCTTGCTCAGTTCTCCATTTCCCACTCTCTTAAAACTGCCCAGCTCCCCAGTTCCTACTCCCTTTAAACTGTTCAGTTCCTCATTTCCCATTACCTTTTAAAATGCCCAGTTGCCATCTTACCCAATCCTTAAAACTACCCTGTTCTATATTTCCAAATCCCTTTCAACTGCACAGTTCCCAATTTCCCACTCCCTTTAAACTGCCCTGCTTTCCTAATGCCCAGTCCCTTAAACTGTCCAGTTCCCAAATTCCCATTCCCATTAAACTGATCAGTTCCTATATCTCACATCGTTTAAACTGGCCAGTTCTTAACTTCCCATTCCATTTCAACTCTCCAATTCACCATTTCCCTCCGTCATTAAAGTGGCTAGTTCACTATTTCCCAATCACTTTAAACTGCTCAGTTCCCTGTTTTCCACTCTTTATAACCATCCAAGTTACCCATATCCCAATCCTTTTAAATTGCCGAATTCCCCATTTCTCTCTCTCTTTAAACAGTGCAGGTCTCTATTTCCCTGTCTCTTTAAACAGTGCAAGTCTCTATCTCCCTCTCTCTTTAAACATTGCTGGTCTCTATCTCCCTCTCTCTTTAAACAGTGCAGGTCTCTATCTCCCTCTCTCTTTAAACAGTGCAGGTCTCTACCACCCTCTATCTTTAAACAGTGCAGGTCTCTATCTCCCACTCTCTTTAAACAGTGCAGGTCTCTATCTCCCTCTCTCTTTAAACAGTGCAGGTCTCTATCTCCCTCTCTCTTTAAACAGTGCAGGTCTCTATCTCCCTCTCTCTTTAAACAGTGCAGGTCTCTATCTCCCTCTCTCTTTAAACATTGCTGGTCTCTATCTCCCTCTCTCTTTAAACAGTGCAGGTCTCTATCTCCCTCTCTCTTTAAACAGTGCAGGTCTCTATCTCCCTCTCTCTTTATACATTGCTGGTCTCTATCTCCCTCTCTCTTTAAACAGTGCAGGTCTCTATCTCCCTCTCTCTTTAAACAGTGCAGGTCTCTATCTCCCTCTCTCTTTAAACAGTGCAGGTCTCTACCACCCTCTCTCTTTAAACAGTGCAGGTCTCTATCTCCCTCTTTCTTTAAACAGTGCAGGTCTCTATCTCCCTCTCTCTTTAAACAGTGCAGGTCTCTATCTCCCTCTCTCTTTAAACAGTGCAGGTCTCTATCTCCCTCTCTCTTTAAACAGTGCAGGTCTCTATCTCTCTCTCTCTTTAAATAGTGCAGGTCTCTATCTCCCTCTCTCTTTAAACAGTGCAGGTCTCTATCTCCCTCTCTCTTTAAACAGTGTAGGTCTCTATCTCCCTCTCTCTTTAAACAGTGCAGGTCTCTATCTCTCTCTCTCTTTAAACAGTGCAGGTCTCTATCTCCCTCTCTCTTTAAAAATTGCTGGTCTCTATCTCCCTCTCTCTTTAAACAGTGCAGGTCTCTATCTCCCTCTCTCTTTAAACAGTGCAGGTCTCTATCTCCCTCTTTCTTTATACATTGCTGGTCTCTATCTCCCTCTCTCTTTAAACAGTGCAGGTCTCTATCTCCCTCTCTCTTTAAACAGTGCAGGTCTCTATCTCCCTCTCTCTTTATACATTGCTGGTCTCTATTTCTCTCTCTCTTTAAACAGTGCAGGTCTCTATCTCCCTCTTTCTTTAAACAGTGCAGGTCTCTATCTCCCTCTCTCTTTAAACAGTGCAGGTCTCTATCTCCCTCTCTCTTTAAACAGTGCAGGTCTCTATCTCTCTCTCTCTTTAAATAGTGCAGGTCTCTATCTCCCTCTCTCTTTAAACAGTGCAGGTCTCTATCTCCCTCTCTCTTTAAACAGTGCAGGTCTCTATCTCCCTCTCTCTTTAAACAGTGCAGGTCTCTATCTCCCTCTCTCTTTAAACAGTGCAGGTCTCTATCTCCCTCTCTCTTTAAACATTGCTGGTCTCTATCTCCCTCTCTCTTTAAACAGAGCAGGTCTCTATCTCTCTCTCTCTTTAAACAGTGCAGGTCTCTATCTCCCTCTCTCTTTAAACATTGCTGGTCTCTATCTCCCTCTCTCTTTAAACAGTGCAGGTCTCTATCTCCCTCTCTCTTTAAACAGTGCAGGTCTCTATCTCCCTCTCTCTTTAAACATTGCTGGTCTCTATCTCCCTCTCTCTTTAAACAGTGCAGCTCTCTATCTCCCTCTTTCTTTATACAGTGCAGGTCTCTATATCCCTCTCTCTTTATACATTGCTGGTCTCTATCTCCCTCTCTCTTTAAACAGTGCAGGTCTCTATCTCCCTCTCTCTTTAAACATTGCTGGTCTCTATCTCCCTCTCTCTTTAAACAGTGCAGGTCTCTATCTCCCTCTCTCTTTAAACAGTGCAGGTCTCTATCTCCCTCTCTCTTTAAACAGTGCAGGTCTCTAACTCCCTCTCTCTTTAAACAGTGCAGGTCTCTATCTCCCTCTCTCTTTAAACAGTGCAGGTCTCTATCTCCCTCTCTCTTTAAACAGTGCAGGTCTCTATCTCTCTCTCTCTTTAAATAGTGCAGGTCTCTATCTCCCTCTCTCTTTAAACAGTGCAGGTCTCTATCTCCCTCTCTCTTTAAACAGTGCAGGTCTCTATCTCCCTCTCTCTTTAAACAGTGCAGGTCTCTATCTCCCTCTCTCTTTAAACAGTGCAGGTCTCTATCTCCCTCTCTCTTTAAACAGTGCAGGTCTCTATCTCCCTCTCTCTTTAAACAGTGCAGGTCTCTACCACCCTCTCTCTTTAAACAGTGCAGGTCTCTATCTCCCTCTTTCTTTAAACAGTGCAGGTCTCTATCTCCCTCTCTCTTTAAACAGTGCAGGTCTCTATCTCCCTCTCTCTTTAAACAGTGCAGGTCTCTATCTCCCTCTCTCTTTAAACAGTGCAGGTCTCTATCTCTCTCTCTCTTTAAACAGTGCAGGTCTCTATCTCCCTCTCTCTTTAAACAGTGCAGGTCTCTATCTCCCTCTCTCTTTAAACAGTGCAGGTCTCTATCTCCCTCTCTCTTTAAACAGTGCAGGTCTCTATCTCCCTCACTCTTTAAACAGTGCAGGTCTCTATCTCTCTCTCTCTTTAAACAGTGCAGGTCTCTATCTCCCTCTCTCTTTAAACAGTGCAGGTCTCTATCACCCTCTTTCTTAATACATTGCTGGTCTCTATCTCCCTCTCTCTTTAAACAGTGCAGGTCTCTATCTCCCTCTCTCTTTAAACAGTGCAGGTCTCTATCTCCCTCTCTCTTTATACATTGCTGGTCTCTATCTCCCTCTCTCTTTAAACAGTGCAGGTCTCTATCTCCCTCTCTCTTTAAACAGTGCAGGTCTCTATCTCCCTCTCTCTTTAAACAGTGCAGGTCTCTATCTCCCTCTCTCTTTAAACATTGCTGGTCTCTATCTCCCTCTCTCTTTAAACAGTGCAGGTCTCTATCTCCCTCTCTCTTTAAACAGTGCAGGTCTCTATCTCCCTCTTTCTTTATACATTGCTGGTCTCTATTTCTCTCTCTCTTTAAACAGTGCAGGTCTCTATCTCCCTCTTTCTTTATACATTGCTGGTCTCTATCTCCCTCTCTCTTTAAACAGTGCAGGTATCTATCTCCCTCTCTCTTTAAACAGTGCAGGTCTCTATCTCCCTCTCTCTTTAAACAGTGCAGGTCTCTATCCTCTCTCTCTTTAAACAGTGCAGGTCTCTATCTCCCTCTCTCTTTAAACAGTGCAGGTCTCTATCTCCCTCTCTCTTTAAACAGTGCAGGTCTCTATCTCCCTCTCTCTTTAAACAGTGCAGGTCTCTATCTCTCTCTCTCTTTAAACAGTGCAGGTCTCTATCTCCCTCTCTCTTTAAACAGTGCAGGTCTCTACCTCCCTCTCTCTTTAAACATTGCTGGTCTCTATCTCCCTCTCTCTTTAAACAGTGCAGGTCTCTATCTCCCTCTCTCTTTGAACAGTGCAGGTCTCTATCTCCCTCTCTCTTTAAACAGTGCAGGTCTCTACCACCCTCTCTCTTTAAACAGTGCAGGTCTCTATCTCCCTCTCTCTTTAAGCAGTGCAGGTCTCTATCTCCCTCTTTCTTTAAACAGTGCAGGTCTCTATCTCCCTCTCTCTTTAAACAGTGCAGGTCTCTATCTCCCTCTCTCTTTAAACAGTGCAGGTCTCTATCTCCCTCTCTCTTTAAACAGTGCAGGTCTCTATCTCTCTCTCTCTTTAAACAGTGCAGGTCTCTATCTCCCTCTCTCTTTAAACAGTGCAGGTCTCTATCTCCCTCTCTCTTTAAACAGTGCAGGTCTCTATCTCCCTCTCTCTTTAAACAGTGCAGGTCTCTATCTCCCTCTCTCTTTATACATTGCTGGTCTCTATTTCTCTCTCTCTTTAAACAGTGCAGGTCTCTATCTCCCTCTTTCTTTAAACAGTGCAGGTCTCTATCTCCCTCTTTCTTTAAACAGTGCAGGTCTCTATCTCTCTCTCTCTTTAAATAGTGCAGGTCTCTATCTCCCTCTCTCTTTAAACAGTGCAGGTCTCTATCTCCCTCTCTCTTTAAACAGTGCAGATCTCTATCTCCCTCTCTCTTTAAACAGTGCAGGTCTCTATCTCCCTCTCTCTTTAAACAGTGCAGGTCTCTATCTCCCTCTCTCTTTAAACATTGCTGGTCTCTAACTCCCTCTCTCTTTAAACAGTGCAGGTCTCTATCTCCTCTCTCTTTAAACAGTGCAGGTCTCTACCTCCCTCTGTCTTTATACATTGCTGGTCTCTATCTCCCTCTCTCTTTAAACAGTGCAGGTCTCTATCTCCCTCTCTCTTTAACAGTGCAGGTCTCTATCTCCCTCTTCTTTAAACAGTGCAGGTCTCTATCTCCCTCTCTCTTAAACAGTGCAGGTCTCTATCTCCCTCTCTCTTTAAACAGTGCTCTCTTTTGGTCTCTATCTCCCTCTCTCTTTAAACAGTGCAGGTCTCTATCTCTCTCTCTCTTTAAACAGTGCAGGTCTCTATCTCCCTCTCTCTTTAAACAGTGCAGGTCTCTACCTCCCTCTCTCTTTAAACATTGCTGGTCTCTATCTCCCTCTCTCTTTAAACAGTGCAGGTCTCTATCTCCCTCTTTCTTTATACATTGCTGGTCTCTATCTCCCTCTCTCTTTAAACAGTGCAGGTCTCTATCTCCCTCTCTCTTTAAACAGTGCAGGTCTCTATCTCCCTCTCTCTTTAAACAGTGCAGGTCTCTATCTCTCTCTCTCTTTAAACAGTGCAGGTCTCTATCTCCCTCTCTCTTTAAACAGTGCAGGTCTCTATCTCCCTCTCTCTTTAAACAGTGCAGGTCTCTATCTCCCTCTCTCTTTAAACAGTGCAGGTCTCTATCTCCCTCTCTCTTTAAACAGTGCAGGTCTCTATCTCCCTCTCTCTTTAAACAGTGCAGGTCTCTATCTCCCTCTCTCTTTAAACATTGCTGGTCTCTATCTCCCTCTCTCTTTAAACAGTGCAGGTCTCTATCTCCCTCTCTCTTTAAACAGTGCAGGTCTCTATCTCCCTCTCTCTTTAAACAGTGCAGGTCTCTATCTCCCTCTCTCTTTAAACAGTGCAGGTCTCTATCTCCCTCTCTCTTTAAACAGTGCAGGTCTCTAACATCTCCCTCTCTCTTTAAACAGTGCAGGTCTCTATCTCCCTCTCTTTAAACAGTCTCTCTAAAACAGTGCAGGTCTCTATCTCCCTCTCTCTTTAAACAGTGCAGGTCTCTATCTCCCTCTCTCTTTAAACAGTGCAGGTCTCTAAACAGTGCAGGTCTCTATCTCCCTCTCTCTTTAAACAGTGCAGGTCTCTATCTCCCTCTCTCTTTAAACAGTGCAGGTCTCTATCTCCCTCTCTCAGTGAGGTCTCTATCTCCCTCTTCTTTAACAGTGCAGGTCTCTATCTCCCTCTCTCTTTAAACAGTGCAGGTCTCTATCTCCCTCTCTCTTTAAACAGTGCAGGTCTCTATCTCCCTCTCTCTTTAAACAGTGCAGGTCTCTATCTCCTCTCTTTAAAAGTGCTCTCTATAAACAGTGCAGGTCTCTATCTCCCTCTCTCTTTAAACAGTGCAGGTGCAGGTCTCTATCTCCCTCTCTCTTTAAACAGTGCAGGTCTCTATCTCCCTCTCTCTTTAAACAGTGCAGGTCTTATCTCCCTCTCTCTTTAACATGCTGGTCTCTATCTCCCTCTCTCTTTAAACAGTGCAGGTCTCTATCTCCCTCTCTCTTTAAACAGTGCAGGTCTCTATCTCCCTCTCTCTTTATACATTGCTGGTCTCTATCTCCCTCTCTCTTTAAACAGTGCAGGTCTCTATCTCCCTCTCTCTTTAAACAGTGCAGGTCTCTATCTCCCTCTCTCTTTATCTCCCTCTCTCTTTAACAGTGCAGGTCTCTATCTCCCTCTCTCTTTAAACAGTGCAGGTCTCTATCTCCCTCTCTCTTTAAACAGTGCAGGTCTCTATCTCCCTCTCTCTTTAAACAGTGCAGGTCTCTATCTCCCTCTCTCTTTAAACAGTGCAGGTCTCTATCTCCCTCTCTCTTTAAACAGTGCAGGTCTCTATCTCCCTCTCTCTTTAAACAGTGCAGGTCTCTATCTCCCTCTCTCTTTAAACAGTGCAGGTCTCTATCTCCCTCTCTCTTTAAACATTGCTGGTCTCTATCTCCCTCTCTCTTTAAACAGTGCAGGTCTCTATCTCCCTCTCTCTTTAAACAGTGCAGGTCTCTATCTCCCTCTCTCTTTATACATTGCTGGTCTCTATCTCCCTCTCTCTTTAAACAGTGCAGGTGCTATCTCCCTCTCTCTTTAACATGGTCTCTATCTCCCTCTGCAGGTCTTTAAACAGTGCAGGTCTCTATCTCCCTCTCTCTTTAAACAGTGCAGGTCTCTATCTCCCTCTCTCTTTAAACAGTGCAGGTCTCTATCTCCCTCTCTCTTTAAACAGTGCAGGTCTCTATCTCCCTCTCTCTTTAAACAGTGCAGGTCTCTCCCTCTCTCTTTAAACAGTGCAGGTCTCTATCTCCCTCTCTCTTTAAACAGTGCAGGTCTCTATCTCCCTCTCTCTTTAAACAGTGCAGGTCTCTATCTCCCTCTCTCTTTAAACAGTGCAGGTCTCTATCTCCCTCTCTCTTTAAACAGTGCAGGTCTCTATCTCCCTCTCTCTTTAAACAGTGCAGGTCTCTATCTCCCTCTCTCTTTAAACAACTCTATCTCCCTCTCTCTTTAAACAGTGCAGGTCTCTATCTCCCTCTCTCTTTAAACAGTGCAGGTCTCTATCTCCCTCTCTCTTTAAACAGTGCAGGTCTCTATCTCCCTCTCTCTCTGCAGGTTAAACAGTGCAGGTCTCTATCTCCCTCTCTCTTTAAACAGTGCAGGTCTCTATCTCTCTTTAAACAGTCTCTCTTTAAACAGTGCAGGTCTCTATCTCCCTCTCTCTTTAAACAGTGCAGGTCTCTATCTCCCTCTCTCTTTAAACATTGCTGGTCTCTATCTCCCTCTCTCTTTAAACAGTGCAGGTCTCTATCTCCCTCTCTCTTTAAACAGTGCAGGTCTCTATCTCCCTCTCTCTTTAACATTGCTGGTCTCTATCTCCCTCTCTCTTTAAACAGTGCAGGTCTCTATCTCCCTCTCTCTTTAAACAGTGCAGGTCTCTATCTCCCTCTCTCTTTAACATTGCTGGTCTCTATCTCCCTCTCTCTTTAAACAGTGCAGGTCTCTATCTCCCTCTCTCTTTAAACAGTGCAGGTCTCTATCTCCCTCTCTCTTTAAACAGTGCAGGTCTCTATCTCCCTCTCTCTTTAAACAGTGCAGGTCTCTATCTCCCTCTCTCTTTAAACAGTGCAGGTCTCTATCTCCCTCTCTCTTTAAACAGTGCAGGTCTCTATCTCCCTCTCTCTTTAAACAGTGCAGGTCTCTATCTCCCTCTCTCTTTAAACAGTGCAGGTCTCTATCTCCCTCTCTCTTTAAACAGTGCAGTCTCTATCTCCCTCTCTCTTAAACATGCGTCTCTAAAACAGTGCAGGTCTCTATCTCCCTCTCTCTTTAAACAGTGCAGGTCTCTACTCCCTCTTCTTTAACATGCGGTCTCTATCTCCCTCTCTCTTTAAACATGCTGGTCTCTATCTCCCTCTCTCTTTAAACAGTGCAGGTCTCTATCTCCCTCTCTCTTTAAACAGTGCAGGTCTCTATCTCTCTCTCTTAAACAGTGCAGGTCTCTATCTCCCTCTC